>NW_013669843.1:94558-96118 GCF_000517525.1 Limulus polyphemus
AAATTAATATAGTTAGTCTTGCCTCTTAAATAAATACTTAACAACAGATATTGTTTGAGGTAAATTGGTAATTACATAATTATTTATAAAATGAAGATACGTCTTGTACTAAATTATTATAAAATTTTACTATTCCTATAATTTATTTAATTTAGGCTTAGTTATTTTTTTTATTGATTGTTATTTAACATAATTATTCATGTACGTATCTCTAATTATTTATCCATCTCTTTTTTTTATTTAAGTCAATAAAATCCTTTTTAGACTGTTTTGGTTTATTAATTCTACGTATTTGTTCCGGTTTCGCACCCACAAAATGCCAGTGTCTAAGCCCTACTGTTGTTGTTCTCCTAGGTAACTCATACTGACCCTTAAATACTCTCCTTGTGTTACCTGAATGATCTAACCGTTTTACCGGGTGTCTCCCACTATTCAATCTAATCAATACACTGTTAAAACACATCTCTTTACTAGTCTTATTTTAAAGTAATCATTGCACCTGCGAATGCCAGAACTATGGAATGTATCACTACACTATACGATCCTTTTCACACAGGGGCTAAAGGGCCAGGTCAGAGACACCTAGGGTTCACGTACAGTACTATTCAATTTTGATATGTTGACTATAAATATGCTATTTATCAGCAGCACCCGCTGCCTCAAGGGCTTTGAACCGAATAATGGAATTGACTATCCTTTTTATAATGCATCTACAGTTGAAAGTGACACAAACCTTGGACCTTTCGACCGCAACACTAACCACTAGGCCATGGTGGTCTAATAATAACAAAAACCTTCCTGAAATTGGATTAGCTGTTATGGTAAAGAGGAAGCGAAAAACAATTTAAATCATAAGAAGGTGGTAAGTTTTCTCGACCAGTTAAAAACAATACGTAAAAAGTTTTGTTTCTGTAATGGAAAATAAAATTAGCTTGTTTTCGTAAGATTAACAGAAAATGAAATTATTCATACATCCTAATTAAGAGTCACCCGGTGGGACAGCGGGGAGTTTACGGACTTACAGCTCTAAATTCGGGGTTCGATTCGCTACTGTTGAAACAGTATATAGTCTATTGTGACTTTGCTCTAAAACAGACAATTACAAATGTTATCCACATTGAAACAGCGGTAAGTCAAGGGACTTATTACATTAAAACCCGGGGTTCGATTATCCGCAGTGGACACAGTAGATAGCCCAATGTGGCTTTGCTCTAAAACGAACAAACAAACCTAATTTTAAAAAAGGATGAATTTATAATTGTTAAATTAAAGTGAAGAGTTTCTAAAACTAATGTTTAGTTCTCGTTCATAACAGATATAAGTGGCGAAGTTCAAGATTTTTATTCCCTTACTTTCATGTATTCATCAAATTTCGTTTTTTCCAGTTGTTGGTACATTTCTATGTAACGACTCTGCACGAACGTGAACTTGGAGGTGCATCTCGTGATCAACAACACTAAACAATAAGGAAATGCAATATACATATATAAATGTACCAATAACGAAATGAAATACATATATAAATGTTACAATGTATCAACACGAAACACAATATATATA
>NW_013669844.1:0-1176 GCF_000517525.1 Limulus polyphemus
AATTTCGTCGGAACGAAGTTACGGAAAAATCAATTAACAAACGGAGACGTAACACCCCTTTTGAAGCATACGAAGTTCGTCTTGCTCTTTTTATGTAAAACTAACATAAACATTACTTGGGAATGGAACACAGAACCATCAGTCTTAATCAAGAAACTGCATTTCCAAGACTGTCATCATTGTTGACTGTCTACATATACCGATATACATTTATAGTACAAAGCACCGTGTACTTACGTTTATCGTGTCAGTGGGCTGTGAAAATGTAATGAAACAGCAATGAAGAATATTTAAACTTTCTTGTACAATCTATTCTATAACTTTGCACATGTGTAATTTATTAATTCTGTAGTATAATTCACGATATTTTTCATGGGATTGGCATTGAAATGAAACATACTATTAAATATATATATATACTGTTAGGGTTTGAATGCAAAATTGTTAATGACAAGAGTAATTTTACTTACAATTTTTAAACAATATTTATTGAGGCTTGTTATCTTGTTTAAAATTTATAAGCAACGACTCTTAATATACAAGTTATGTTTGTATAGATTATATAAAATATTTTAATTATTTATTAACACATCTAAAGAATGAAATTCGTATATTGTTAGCATTAAATACAAATATATAGCATGCAGTAGTAATTATGGTCTAGCTGCAAAACTATTTAAGATATAATTTTCAACTTAGTTTTGTGTTTCAACAGAAATCTTCTTACAACTGTTCTAAATGTTTTTTGTCTATATTGTTTTGCATTTAGTCTATTGTTAAAGTAAGATATTAATTTAAATTTATGATTTTTTTATGTGTAAATTCCACATTTTTTGCAAGACATTCTTGGCCCATTAAAAAAAACTAATTCAATAAATACAGGTCGTCAAGATATTAATGTCGCGTTTGGGAACACTTTCATTACCCCCCCCCCCCCCAGAAATCGTACATCATGTAAAATAGTTAAATGAACCACATAAACTTTAGTGTAGCCTATATAATGTATAAAGTTTAATATACTCTGATCCCTTATAGCAATGGCACACAAAGAGACACACATTCGGCATTTAATGCTATTTCAATACAAGAAGGGAAACAACGTCTCTGTTGCCACAAAGAATATCAAAGAAGATTATGGAAATGTTTTGAACGTTCGGGTGACTTTAGCCTTAAAAA
>NW_013669844.1:2176-25585 GCF_000517525.1 Limulus polyphemus
CTGTGACGGCAGGGGCCGACATGTTAGAAGCCCAGGTTCCCCAACACCCGCTGCCTACCAGAACTCTACAACCCACTGTACAATCCAACCAATCACAATAGACCAAGCAACTCAGACTTCGCCCACACTTGAGACAGAAGTACAAGACAACCCAAACAACTATTACAAGAAGAAAAAAAGGTACCCAGATCTAGCCGCCAGTTCTGCCAGTAACCATCGAAACATCTCAACAAACCAGCAACCTGTACCAACTTACACCCTTCCTTCCCCTCAGCCCAGATCCACATTCCGTCTCTTCCTCGTCAAACTCACCTAATGCTCTTGTAATCGACACCTCCACTGACCACGACATACCCGACGAACCTATCGTGCTTTCCGCCCACCTATCAACGACACCGAGGACTTCACTCGGTCTTGTTTGTTTGTTTTGGAATTTCGCGCAAAGCTACACGAGGGCTATCTGCGCTAGCCGTCCCTAATTTAGCAATATAAGACTAGACGGTTAACCCCATTCTTCGTTGGTAAAAGAATAGCCCAAGAGTTGGCGGTGATGACTAGCTGTCTTCCCTCTAGTCTTTCACTGCCAAATTAAGGACTTCTAGCGCAGATAGCCCTCGTGTAACTTTGCGCGAAATTCATAACAAACCAAACCACTTGCCTACTAATGTTTCTACCTTTTTGCATTGGTATAGTATTTGTTCTGACTTTATTATTTATTCTGTTTATTTGCAGGTTTCACATAACATGTGGTTGAGAAAGTCATTACAGCTACCTTTGTTGTTCTCTACGAGATAATATCCTTCTTGCCCATGGGTTATTATGCTGTAATTCTGCACGTTATGCAAGAATGAAAATGACCAGTCATATGAGTGGCATTAGTCGCTGTTGGTAAATCCAACAATACCTGCAACATTGAGTTTGAACAAGTTGTTTCAGCCTGATCAGTTGAAATATAGCATCCAGTGTTTGATAACAATAAGAAAACACACTTTGTTTGTGATTTGAATAGACTATATATTTTGTGCCTTACTTTGTGGCAGTCTCTTTCATTTAGTGCATGCCATGTCAGTTGCAGCTAAAGTAAGTGGACCATGGGGAAGTGGTGAACCTCTCAGAGCCAGGAGGTATACTACCAAAACAACCATGGACCACAATGAAGCCTGATGTTGCACATAGCCAATAGACAAGCTGTTAAGCTCACATTGTCGTTCTGCTGCCTGTAGTGGGGTCCTACTACTTGTCAGAGTGTCACTGAGTATGCCCACCACATTATACCTCTAATGCTTAAAACATCTAATCCTGGCAGTTGGCGAGAGTCTGGAGAAAAAAGGCTTATGACACCTTTATAGTTCTCTGTGATAAGGCTAAGTAGATTTCTCTCTTGATAT
Organism: Limulus polyphemus; assembly: GCF_000517525.1. Classification (NCBI taxonomy): domain Eukaryota; kingdom Metazoa; phylum Arthropoda; class Merostomata; order Xiphosura; family Limulidae; genus Limulus; species Limulus polyphemus. Next base: position 3,565 of record NW_013669844.1, read on the forward strand.
TTAAGGGCACAGCAAAGGAAGATCTAATCACGTCCATAATCATTTTAGGTAGGTAACTGTCTGAACTGAACAGATTCATGGACAGGTAGTATAATACCTAATGCTGAAATGGTATGATTTACTATATCAAGTATTTAGATAAGGAGGAAAGAACTGAGAGTACTTCTCTGTCTGGCTTTTCACAGTGAGCCAGATGAGGAAGCAATGGATTTACTGGCAAGAGACAACTTTGACAGTTGGCTGAGCCCTCACTAGTTTCTTTATCAATATGGCTGAGATTAAACTAGATCATACAGAGCTAGGATAGTCATTGACTAAAAGGAAATGTCAATCCTTTCTTTCCAAGCTATCAGGTGATGTCCACTACATAATGTATGCACTACATTGTGTGATTTTCACCAAACTAGAACAGTTGGTGCCAGTAAGATGCAATGCCTAGTGTTAGAGCTGAGTGATATTTACTAACTGATTAATCAACTTCTCCATTTATAAATTACATTCAATTAAAAACAAAAATAAAATAATATTAATAAGGTTGGCTGCAGGTCCCTCTAATCAGCAGTTCAAAAAAAAAAAAATTTGACAGTTTGTACTGTCCACCATATGATTTTGCTCTATTTAGCAGTTAAAGAAGAAGAATATATATGAAAAACAAAAATTGATGACAGGTGCTACTAGGCAGTTGCCTTCCCTCTATTCAACTGTTTAAAAGTAGTGATAGAGGCATATAGTAAAATACCAAGGAAAAGCAAGTTGATGGCAATGTAAATTGAAACTGAGACCCTCAAACTATGAATCCCCAATTTCTCCTTCTTCCCCCCCAAATAAAAAAATTTGAATTAAACAAAGCAACTTATAAGGCTAAAGTTAAGCAGAGCACAGATACCTTACTATGTAGCTTTGTGCTTAACAAAAAACAAATATACTAATAGCAATATTTCAATTACTTGGATAGTTGGGATTATCAAAAATAGTAATAACTGGAAACCCTGATTTTGAATAGTCGTTTATTTTTGTCACAAACAATTTAATCGTAATTTCAATTAATACGTTATGGGAATAATTGAAAATAGTAATAATTGGAAACACTAATTTCACTGAGGCAATTTAATTGTAATTTTAATTAAATTGACCAGTTTTATCTTGTGCACCACAAGTTTGTACAAATCGAAATAACAGCAAGAAGTGTGAATATTTAACTGAAAGGGCATTTTGAGTTATTAGGTATTATTGTATGGGTGCACTACATTTTTTGATTACCACTTGATTATCTGAAGTATTTTCATCACAAAAAATAAATAGTTTTTGTTTTGGATTATTAATCAAAAGTGGTTCATTGCATAAACATAATACATTTAATATAATTTTCATTGACAAATGAGTTTAATTCCCCTTGGTGGTCACTGCTAGCAGATAGCCTCATGTGGCTTTGCTATAAAAAATGCAAACACAGAGATGAAATTTTTCAAAAACCTTTGGTGGTTCAAACAACCATGAAAATGTATAATTTCAAATCATATTTTATTTAAATGCTTTTTGCTTAATTTTTTGAATCTGTAAATGCTGCTAGTTTTCATGTGTTTAAGTTTGCAGATTGTTCAAACACATTTTATTCTGAATACCAGTTAAGGTACAGGCAGGTGGAAACTTACAAAATGTAGACAAGTAAGAAGTCTCAAATATATTTCTTAAATTTTTTCAAAAACTTTTTGATATTTAAATTTTTATTATGAAATAGAGAGCACAGAATAATTTTGTTGTAACAATAGGGAGATTTTGGAAAGTAAAATTCTTAAAAATTATTTTGAAAGAAATTTAGAAATCATATATTAATTTTATCAGCAATAATACTGAAAAAACTGTTATATCAGAAATGTTTATTTCCATTTTCTAATTCAACATATCTGATGTATTAAGGTTTTAGTAATCTAGAAATTTCCTAATATGAGGTTTATACTTTAATGTTAGAGCTAGAAAGGAATCCATCTATCAACAGTTAAAGCTTGTATTTGTTATTTCATGGAATATTGAGAACTACTTTTGGAGAATCATGATCTTCACAACAAATTATTCACCAAATGAAAATATTTTTTATTACTTTCCATATTCTTTGAACACAAGTGCATTGAAGCACATTTAAAAGCTCTTCCTTGATGAATACCTAATTCAACTGTCAAGTTTATTTTAAAACAAACAAAAATGTAGTGATGGTCAAAGTCACATCAAAAAATTAACTATGAATATAATTACATAAAAAATCAAGGAGTTCAAGATAAAAGGAATTATGAAGTAATCTGAAATAAAATAAAATAATTTTAGTTATCTGGATTATGGTGAAAATTTTATGAAATTGTGATTATGGTAAAACTGTTCTCTAGAACAATACAAATACCCATTTAGAATATGCTATATCAAATAATTATTGATACTTTCTATAAGTTATTAAATATCAGTAGAAGAAAATCCTTGTTTAGGCTTTTCGTTTCATTGGAAGCTCTTCTTTGATTCCTATTCTGAAGCACTACTGCTTTCTATATAAAAAGAATGGTGGTCAGAGTTTGTCCCAGACTTCTCCAATAGGTTTTTGATGGTCTACATTGGGCACTTGTGGGTAGTTAGAGGTTAAACTCTGAATTTCTCACTATCTGAAAAAATCTCACTTTCAACCTGATGTCTTGGATAACATCTGTCTCAAGGAAAAATTCAAATCATGTTTTAATCTACTCCTTAAATTTAGAAAGTTAATATTTTCCTAATCTGAAAATGTATTTCTGATAAATACTCACCTTTCTGCTTCTGCATGTGAGACTTGCATGCCACTAGCCTTGAGCTAACTCCCACCTAAAATTCATGTGTCTAATGTGAACTGTGCTGGTGCATGATGAAGTCATCATGTGACAAAAGCTCTCCACCAATAGGAGGGCAACACAACCTTCACAAGCAGTAGCTTCCCTTAAGTACTTGCACTCGAAATAACTTCATTCTTAGAAGAGGAAAGAATAAAATGCACCAGAAGTGATAATATTGGGTGGAAATGTGTGGAAGTATCTAATGAAAGTATATTTTCAGATTAGGAAATTGTTAACTTCCCAGACAATTCTTCACCTCTGCACATAGAACAGCTAGAATCACATGGTGAATTTTGAATGGGCTGGTGAAAATTTACATCTAGATGAGCTCCCTTCAAAAAGCATCCAAAGGAAAGCCCATGGAATGTGACACCCAATGGCAGGGGCACACCTGTGGGACACTGCATCTTGTTTACATTTCACTTAGAATCTATAGGTAGGAGAAGCACACAAGAAGTTGGCAAGCTGATATATGTAGTGTGGTTTGGGCATGATCAAATTGTATGAGGTGTGCTCACTTTGACAGACTCAGACTGCAGGAAAGCACACCAGCTGACTGAGGGGTAACCTACACTACACTGACAGTGTCACTACCATCCTACTTCTCACCATATCGTGCTAAACCCAATCAGTGTGGAACTCCTCAAGGTCCACCACCCCAGTGGATAAGAACTGGTAAGTATCAAAGATCCCCCATGCTTCACTGTAAGAGGGGGGGGGGAATTTGCATTGGCGAGACCAAGATAAGTGCCCAGATCCCCATCTTATGCCTGATGAAAAAGTCTAAAGACAGTGCAATGGATGACCACAAAACCCTATTAAAAAAACAAAAAACAGCAAGCCAAAACAGAGAAGAATACACCAATTGGAGGAATTGATGGACCCATCCAGCAAGGCTAGAAGGTGAGAGGTCCAAGGGTAGAAACAGATGATGGCAGGACTTCAAAAGGGAAAAGTTCATGCCAAGTAACACAGAACAGCCTGAACTGGCCACAGGAGCCAATCAGGATCTGAAAAAGCATAGGAGTGAGAGATAGAATGAAAGGAGATAGGAGAGAAAGAACAATCATCCTCCTGAATGGCTGAAGTCTTGGGAAGAAAGGATTAGTCTGGGTGGAGGAGTAAATAAGTGCAATGGAAGAGTGTGTAAGAAGTATTAATGGTATATATATATCTGAACAATGCTGACCACAGTCAAGAAGAAAGAAGTAAGTCTTGAGAGATGCCAATGGCTTAAACAGGCCACATGTGAGACTGTGCAACACCACATTAAGGTTCCAGTTAGGCATGGTAGTCAATGATGAAAAAAGATTTGGAACATACTGGAGAGGACAAAGGAATAAAATGCTCTATGGTAGTGGGACAAATAAAGGTAGTGGATAAGGCTGCCAAATAACCAACAGCAGTGGAGACTGACAAAGCATGATGGGACAATAAAGTAAAAAACGCAGAAAGATGTGGTACAGTAGAATGTCTAGGAGAGGTGAATGGACCAATGATGAAAAATCCACCAAAGTGGAAGGATGACAGGTATGGGATAAGACAGAAGCTATGTAATTGGATAGTCTGGCCTTAAGGGTGATGACCAGAAAAATCTTACACATGAAGATCAATGGAAGATAATCCTGGATGAAAAAGTGATGTGTAATGTTGAATCAATAGAAGGAATGCTAGGAAGAGGATGTCCAGATGCCAACTGAAAAAACAGAGGAAACCTGGGCTGGACAAAGAGGCACCACCAAAGGACTAGACAAGGAGCATCATGGATCAAGGCAAGGACCCAAGGGAGGAGCCAAAATGGATAGGAATAAAAAAAAAAGGCGAGACCAGTCCTGGCTGAGGGCATCGACAGCCAGAACTGAAAGAAGAAAAACTGCAAATCAGAAAAGAGGAAGCTTGGAATTAAGAGTGACAAGGACATTTATGAGGGGTGTGTAATGCAAAACTTGGGGGGTGGAAAGACCACTCCATGAGCAGAACATAGTCCAGCTGAGAGAGGCAATTTGCCACAAGGTTCAAATCCCCTGGTACATGATAAACCATCAGACAAACCTGTAGAAATGGAACCAGAAGAGACGGTCCAATGCTCAAAAGCAAAGGGACCTGAAGTAGGTGCCCTTTGACAGTTGATATAAGATATGGTTGTGAAATTTTCAGAGTGGATTATGATTAACTAATCCACTAGAAGAGGAAGAAAATGAAAACATGCTCAACAAACAGTGAGAAGTTCAAGCATGTTGATATAGAGTGAACTCTCCTCTTATGACCAAATGCTAAAAGTCATGTTATTGTTCAGAGATGCACCCCAACCCATAAGAGACACACCTGTGAAGAGATGGGGATCTGGTCAGGGATGGTGGTGGTAAAGGAATGCCTATCATGATATTGGCACAGTTTAGTTGCCAAGACAGATCCTCAGGAGGTTTACAATTGAGAACAATGAATTCTGAAAATGACTCCACTGGTCTCACAAGGTCCACTGGAGGAAGCATGTGTGCATATCCAGAAGAATGGGAGGTTTCAAAAAAGCCAGAATCCACAAAAATAAAAGAACCTCCCATAAAGGATGAAAATAAGAAGCACAAGACTTGGTGACCATACATTCCATAGGCCACAGGTGAAGAGGGGAAGGTTGAGCCCAACTGAGATGAGAGTTGAAGAAAACATCCAGATGTATGAAGTATTGTATAGGCATGAGAAAGGACTTGAGAAGCTTGACAAGACATCTCAATTAATCAGTCTCCTGCAGAAGATGAGAGATGTGAGAGAAGGATACCTCTTGAAAGGAGTCCGAGAGAGGGGAAAAGAAATGAAGAGAGAGACCATGGTGAGATCCTTAAGAACCCATCCATCTGCAGAAAACTGAGACCAAAGTTTGGCAAAGTGAGAGAGATGGGCACTCACTGGGCTCAACTCAACAGGGTAGTCATAGATGAGATGATCAATGAACCAGACATTGAGAAGACGAGGAAGGTCTGGGTGCTAGAATGGAAAGAGTAGTCTGATCTAGTCAAGGAACAGGAGTCAAAGGGTGAAGTTGAGAAAGATGAAAAACCAGAAAAGATAGCAAGGATTGATGCCAGGCTGTTTCAGTTATACCACTAAAGACTTCCAGGTGAAGAAAGGAAGCCCAACGAAGATAAGATTACATGGATAAGATGTAGGGAAGTGGACATCAGAGAGGAGAGCATCCCAACCCAATAAGTCTCAACAGCAGAGGAACTAAATAAGGAGGGAAGAAAAACTGAAGAAGTGGTGTGGGTCAAGATAGTAAACAGATGGGAACAAACCTTTTCAGAAAATCCCTCTGGGGCACAAGACACAAGGTGTAGAGAGAAAAGATAATGCAGGAGGATGGCATGAAAATGGCATGTGAAACTGGGCACTCAAGAATAAATAGAAGACAAGGGGCTCACGCCACAAGCAGACAAAAGAGATTTCCAAGAATGGGAATCTAAAAAAGAAAAGGAAGAATGGCTCTAAGCCAGAACTAAGGAATTAAAAATGTGAGGAGGAGGAAGCATGTTGTCAATGGTGTGGAGTTGTTTAAGAAATGAATCAACATAAACTCTAATATCAGATGAAGGATGACAGACAAAGTAATCCTGAGAATTGGTTTCAGGGAGTAATGAATGTGAAGATTAAAAAAAAAACAGGCCAAAGAGAAAGAAAGGAACATACCTGAGAATTCACATCCAGAATGAAATTGGAAGGGTAAGGATTTTCCTTGACCAGTAAGACAGTACTTAAGTGGGGGAACAGTTGGTCAAATTTGTCATTCTGAAATGGAGGTGAAGGACTGTTGGCCAAAGGGACAGGAACAGAAGGTCCAGTATGCATGAAGGAACCCACAACACATTATATGATAGCTATAATGTTCTCAACAGTCAACAAACCTCCAGAAACCACAGTGAAAACAGGTCCAGTGTTAGTAACTTCGCCATCTTCACAAGATAATGTCACCGTCACTTGAGAATTCATTATAATATTCAAAGCTTTTGAAACAAAAGCCAGGGTATGATGAAATTAATTTCCTTTGTACAAACGCAAATCTCAGTAAATTGACATCTTTACTAGACAATTCTGAGAAAAAGATTGAAGTTACTCCAAGTTCAGGTGCTTATGGGAAGATATTTCACATAGAGGTTGTGTCACTCTGCTGTTGATGATGGGCTTTTGTTGCATGATGATGCCATTTAAGTCAGCATCTAGTGCTCTTGATTCCCTGTGCTAGATAGATCTCTTAGACATGGCTAGAGAAAAGTTGTGTAGCACGGTCACCAATACCAACTCTGCAGATAACAAGCCATTGTTGCAAAGTTGCATGAGCTCTTTAAGCAGTAGCAAATCATTACATTTTCCTTCCACAAACTAAATTTTAAGAAACCAATCTTTAATCGATATGCTAACATTGACCAATCACACAAAACGTTAAAATTACTGCTGTGTGTGTGTATGTGTATATAAATAGGGATGGATTTTCCATTTTACAATGTTGTCCCCCAGTTAATCTAGTAGATGCTGTTACTATGTATAGTATATTATAACTTTGTTCTTTATTGTGCATATACATGTATATAATGCAAATATAAGTAGCCATGTATGTCAGTCACCTGTAGATTTTCATCTTCAATGTCTTAAAACGACAAACTGCTGGTTCACATAAAATACATCAGATCTCTAAAACTGGCTTTATACAAAAAGGTCAATACTTAGTCTAGATGTAACGGCTGCATGATAGCATCAGTAATATTGTTTTCCATTGTTTTTACACATCACTGTTACAAGCTAGCTACTGAGCATTAATAAGTGTATGTATAAAAACTTTCATGTTTATCCTTTAAAGATGTAATAAGTGTATTAAGACACTGAAGTGAACTATTTTTTATTTTCATTTGGTATACATATACATATTCCAAGTTTTATAATGCTGTGACAATGTCATTTATCTTAACCAACTAGCACAAGGTGTTTTGTAATTAACTACTAAAAAAAGTGTTTTGATAACTATAACTTGTACACACAGTTCTCTGCTCGTGAATATTTCTACAAGTAAAAGGTTAAATCCCTGTATTGAAAAACTTACAATGTCAAATATTTACATAAAAAAAAAAGACTTCTAGAAAACATTTTGGTGAAACTTGTTAAAAGTTAAGGAAAAACATTTGATGACGTGACCAATGTTTCATTGAGAAAACAGTTAAAAACTTGTCTAACAAAATCAATTAGGAAACCTGGGGAAATATTAATAAACATAAATACTAAAGTATTTGAACATCTTTTTATTTCGCCTTGTTATTCAATAAATAGATTGAATAAAAATAATGTTTGTATCATACTTAGCTCTTTCTACTAACTGGAAATTATTTTTGTATAGTAAAAGATGCACAAAATACTATACCTTTTCTTTTGAATTTTTAAAATAGGCTTAATAGATGAATTCAACTTAGTTTGTAACATTATTGCAACAATACCAGTATATCATTAATAAAAGATATACAGTAATACCTTTTCTTAATCAACCAGGAAGAGGCCTGATGTACAAATGAGTTCAAATACATCTGGCTACACAAATAAAGATTTCTAAAATTTTTAAAACAGATAGTAAATAAAAACTCAGACAAAAGATTATACATAGTACTAATGAAATAATATACATATACTTACAGACTGGACAACTCATACATTCAAAACATACATTGCCAAAATACTTTTACTGTGCTAGATGTCAAATGTACTCTCACATAAACATTCATTTTATGTTTTTCAGAATTTGTAGAGCATACTGGAGGGACTTAGATGCTATAGCTATAAAGTTAAAAAAAAAGACTTTTACCTACGAGAAAATAATATAAATTTTTTTTTTAATTTCAGCCAATGTTTTGCCATTGTGGCTGTGGCTTTATTAGGTTCAAAAGTACAAGAACTACTAGCTCTGATGGTTTAAAATATAATAAATAATAACACTGTAAGCATGAAGGAACATTTTCCTTTCATAATTTTAACGTTTCCTGGGTTTTAGAAGATACAACATCTAGCTGTTAAAGTGCCTTTTGTTGAAAGGACAATAAGATCCATTTTGGACAACTATAACAGCTTAAACTGATTACTTAAACTGTTCAAATGGTAGGAACCTATAAAATAATCTTATCAATTCATTGAATAACAATTACAATTTCCAATTATTTGATTATTTAATCTAGTTATGGTTGAATTTATTGAAATCATTTTATTGTCCAAGGTAATCTTGTAATAGACCTAATAAAATAGTCTTGAATTAAAAGTATAAAACAAATAATACCACTTTAGTTTTAGAAACTTGTAAAGTAGTAGGGTCAAACCTGTGTATATATATATAGGAAATACCTATTATGTAAGAATACTGACATTGTTACACTCCACAACCTTCATGTACAGTAATTTGGCTAGTATGATCACAAATTCTCCTTTTTAATATGTGAATATTATTAACTATAAGGAAGGGCTTTATCATTAAACATTCAGAAGTAAAGATTTTTCCTCTACATTACAATCTATAATATTTTCATTATTTTTGTTCAAGCAGAGCAAACAACTTTGAATAATCTGTGAGTATATATACATGTTCATTAATTACAACAAAACAGTAGTAAGAATGTTTCAAACAGGCTAAATGAAACACTGAGAAAATGATGAACCATAATAATTACTACTTGTGAAAACTGGATGAAGTCCAAAACACTGTCCACAAGCATGCATGTGTGTATACATACATATATCTATTTCTTCAGATCCATGGATAACTATAAACACCCAATGACAGGGGTTCCATAGTTGCACACCCATGGGAGACTACATCTCATCTCAACCAGGGTATATTCTTTGCCCAAGATGAAAGAGAGGGAAAGACAAAAGAACCTAATAGGATGGGCAGAATGTGATTATGTTCAAATGAGCACCAGCACACAAGTAGTTGGTGAGCCAGTATGTGTAGTGTGGTTAAGGTCTCGATCAGACAGTACAGTATCTGCTTAGCTCAACTTTACTGGACAGACTCTGGCTGTAGAAGGAGGACACATTAACTGTGTGAGGGGTGATCTATACTGCACTGACAGTGTTACTACTGTCCTAATTCTCACTGTATTGTGCTAAACCCATCCAGTGAGGAGTACTGTTCATACTCTGCCACCCCAGAGATTAGGAACTGGTAAGTGGCAAAGGTCTCCTGTGCTCCACTTGAAGAAGAGGGGATGAGAATTCACATTGGAGGGACCTATATAAGTATCTGGATCCTCCATTGGACCACCAGCCAGAAAGGTCTTTTACTGGAGACAGTGCAATGGGCTATCGTAAAACCTATTTTTAAAAGTGGGCAAGCATAAGCCAGATGAGTGGGCAGTCACTTCCTTGGTGCCAGCTATTTGCATGATAGTCCATGGAATTGGTACAGTTTGGATCATACAATTGAGTAAATTTGTATATCATGAGGATACCTCAAAGTGGTCTTGCTGAAGAACTCATCTTGCAGTGGGCATTGGTGAAAAGATAAAAAGCTGATAATGAATTTTAGATAGCTGATGTGACCAGGAAAAAAGCTAGCCAAAAGAACACTGCCAGCAGAATTCTGATAAAACGAATTTTCCTGCAAATAAAAACTGTGTACTAATGTATTAAATAAGATATAAAACAGATGTATGAAAACAAATATTTATTGACAGAATCCTTAAACAGAGAAAATGTTATTACCTAATACCCACCATGTACTTCCTATGAAACAAAATCTAGTTAGAAAATTTTAGGCCTGAAATGTTCGATAGGTATTCACTGTTTAATGAAGAAGTTTACGTTGAGATCACGTGACTCTCTGAGGAAATTATAGATAAGTCTCAGTTACAGAAAAAAAAAGTACACTATAGTACACAAAGTATCCTATACAGCAGTTTCATTATATTTGTTTGGGTCAGTACACAACAACAAAGATTTTGGACTTATCAAAGCATTTAAACAGTAAAGGATAAGACATGTCTCAAACTAGGTTGTGAAAGTTTACACATAGAGGCTTAAAAAAAAAAACAGATTGAGAAGTGCAAGAATCACCAAATATCACAATAAGCACCATGTCTGAAACTGAAATAAGACAAAAAGAGAAAGTAAAACAGACAGATTACTTATACATAAAAGAAGTTCAAAGCTTTGGTTCTACTTCTGAATGACTTCTCTAATGGATATAACTTTTCTAAACAACTTTTCTCTAAAGGTTATTCTGGTGAAAGAATATTTTCTACAAATTATGTACACTTTGTTCATAAAAGTTATTATGTAATAACTTTTTCTTACAGCTTAACCATATAATAACCTAAGTAAAGAACGTGTAGTGTTATGTTTTCCAGACTCTATTGTTCTTGTGTTATATCTAAGTATGTGTAAATAACATAGGCAACTAAAATTTTATTTATGTAATCTTCTTTAAGGTAAGAGTATGTGAAAAGAATAGTCAGTAATGACAAAAGCTGAAATACCATTGAAGAACACTGAATATTTTCAGTTTGTAAGAAAGGTAAATAAATATATATCACAGATGTAAGATATCATATCTGAATGTGCTTACAACACTCCTTGCTGAATGATATTTGGCTAAAAAAGATTTGCCTTTTGCCATTGATATAGCATAGCTTTTCATGAATACTTCTGAAAGTACAAGCCTTATCATTACTGTAGTGAACATATACTGGTCTTTGTGCTTTTGGTGGTTGTAGCTGCTGTCTGGGTGGGTTGAGATAAATGTTGGTAATGAATAATTTCAGCTTGTACAACTGGCTGTACAGTTTCTTGTTCAGCATGTGACAGGTGGATTCCTAAGAGCTCAGCAGCTATCTTCCGGAAACACACATCTACCTATAGGCACAAATAATAATACACTTGTGTAAATATTAGGCTCATTAATGTTATTTCATAGCAAAATCAGCTTTATAGAGATAATTAGAAGCTACACTAACACCTAAGTATCACTTTAACTGCATGATTATTATACTATTAAAAATTTGATCCTGCTGCCATAATTGTCTTTAATAGTAGCACATAATGTTGATAAAATTAAGTATTATCATTCTCAAAGTGTGAATGAAGAACATTTATCTCAAAATGTACAATCTTGAAAATTAAATATTCTGATTTAATATAAAAGTTTATTCCTATAATTTTTTTTAATTAAAAAATCCACTAAGTTGTAGATTTATTGCAATTTATAAGTTATTATCCTACTATCATCAGTTCTCTTGGTAAAACTACACCTATCATCACCCCTAATGTCAGGTCTTGGACAGCATATGAAACAAATGTTAGCTACATACAAATGATTTAAATAATTAAAAATGTATTGCAGTGTTCTTACTGATAATATTAATTACATGATGAACTGGTTAATTAAACAGTATTTCCATCAACAAATCACCTCACAATATCATATGCATGGTACTACTCACATGTGCATCATACATAATAGATTTTGCATCATCTAGCTTTTTGATCTTTCATATTAGCTTCTAAAAATTGTAGCATTTTCCTGGTAATCATAATACACTCATTATATAGTTTAAGTAAACATCATGCCCACTCAGCATTACCACTGTATGTCACAGTAGTGACAGCAACAGCAAGAACAATCAGGGGTGTAAAGCACTGTCTTACACTGTTATGTGCCACATTCCTTTACAGGGCCTACAGTGACCACTCATTCACATAGAACTGCACATCCCTATGTACATCATTATTACATTTTCAAAGAATGACAAAGTAAGTACTTTAATACCATAATTAAGTGTCTGCAGTATATTTTCAATATGTATGACCACATCTACTATCTGATCCAAAAATATCGATTCCAACTGGATATCAGGAACCATGTATCTGAAATCTCACATGAACCTAAAACTACTATTTGTCCCTTTCCTAATTTTTTTCAATAACTTTAAAATTTATAACACCAGCAAGACTCAGATACTTTAAAACAGTCAAGATCAGTTTGATACCAGGAACCACAACATGAATGAAAGATGATTCAATACACAAACTCTTTCAAGTGTCTAACAGTTTGTTTTATGTACTCTAGTAAAGATATATTTCAATAGTGTATGTTAAAAAATATCTTAAAAATTACCTCTCTCTAGTTCTTGAATATTTACCAGAACATACTTCTTAAGATATAATATTCAAAGCATTTCACATTAGCCATTTCCATCAATTAACAGTTTTAATACTTCTGTGTAATTAAATCAGATTTTATTTTTATGACTGACAGATTTTCTTTGAATCTACTAATTTTCTTTTGCTCTATCAGTCCAATATTTCTGAAATCACTGGCACAGAATGATTGATCATTGTTTGTAAGGTATATTTACAATGCACATTTTGGAGTTTAATTTTATATCAAAATGTTATTTGACAAATGGAGAGACACCTGGAAGTTGATCCTATGTACTCTAGCAAAGAGGGCAAATGTATGTGTATATTAATTCTGAGCATTCCATTTTAATGTTTGAAGCATGATGTCTGGGTGAGTTGAGGTGAATGTTCATAGTGATTAATTTCCGAAATATTTCTATTGTGGAATTGAATTCATGCTTTTCTATTTTATTTATTACTAAAACAAGAATACCTAAATAACTTAGTCAATTTTTTTTCATAGTCAGTCTGTGATATTCTGTATGTGAACAAACTAACATACTTTACCAGTTTTTTGTGCTACATCTCACAACTTACTGAAGGAATAGTTGTATATTTAAGGAACTTATTAACCAGATAATTAATGAAGTCTTTTGGATAGCTATTCTGTTGTAGCACATATTTGATACTGTATAATTCCGTTTAAAACAAATCAATATTGTAAGTAAATTTGAATGATTCTTGATTAAAATGTTCAATATATTAACTTTGAAGACGATCATTATAAAATTATCAAAATGAGCATAAAGCCAACGAAAGTAAGTTTTTTGATAACATGCAATCATCATCTGTTTTTCAGAGTAACTATATGTTTGTTTATTATAGAACAAAGCCATATTGGGCTATCTGTTGTGTCTACCACATGGAATTAAACCTTGGATCTTAGCTGTCCCACCAGAGAATGAGTAATTATGAACCAAGATATAAAAACAATGCAAAGATTCATTTTTTGGTATTATCTTTAACCAATATCTTCATGTCAATATACAAAAGAAAAAGATAAGCTAAAGCAGGACTAATTTATAACTGAGGTAACCCCATCAATTTGATTATACATGTTTTCATTAAACAGGAAATGATAATTCTTAGTTAGAAATTATTTGTCTAATAAACACATGTTTGAGAATATCTTCTACTGTCTCAAAACCATATAAACACTTGTAGTTTAGTATTTTTGTCATGTAAGTAAAGTTTCAGTTAATCTTTACGAAATTCTGAGCAAAGCCTAAAGAGATATTCAGATAAATGTCATAAAAGCCATTCAGAAGAAAATGAAATTTCTCAGATTTAATCTAATGTAAACCTCTAAAGAATTTTCAATTTTAATTAATTCATGCAATGACACATTAATTAATAAATCTAAGTTATGAATACAGACTAGAATTATACACAATTTTGTTATTTAATCAGGTAAGTTTTGTTAACTAACTAACAATTTCAATAATAGTCCAAAAGAAGAAAAATCAAAAGCTCACACAGAAGTATTTAAATATTGTTTACATACTTCAGATTTTCCATTTTACTTCAGAAAGTTAACATTTTCCTAAGCCAAAACTGTATTTCCAATAATACTTACCTCCTCTCATACTATAGCTTCATCCCAGCGAAAGCTACTCTTCTCTGCCCATCTGAACATTAGTGTGAATCTTACCTCACTTGCTCCAGCCTTTATACCCCACTATATTGCCCATAGCAAGTTAAATGTTGTGATTCTCTTTGCCTATGTTAATGTGCTCCCTATCCCAGATCTGTATATAAGCTACCCATTATTACTTCCTATTCACTTGTTCGAGACTGTACATATTAGCAGACAAGAACACTGGCCATTGTGGGGAGGAAAGGCAGGAGAGTGTGAGAATAGGTAAGTATTACTGGAAATACATTTTTGGTATAGGAAAACGTAAACTACCGAAACACACTTAACTCTGCTCCCTCTTTAGCCAGAATCCCACATTGACAAGGTGGAGGGGCTGGTAAGAGCAAAGTCCACACAGAAAGCGTCTGCATTGAAAAGAGGTGTGCAAAAATAAGATATAGTAATAGCACACTAGTGGGGTCTGCACCACTTCTGGAACAGGTATGCTCTTCACCCAGATAAAGTGAAATCTAAACATGGGCAGTAAAGACAGACAGAAAGAAAGAAAGAATGAAAAGGAAACATGAATTTAAGGACAAGTATAAATAAATTGGCCCGCTCCTGCATTATCAGACATCCAGTCACAGTCAGTCATCAAGCTGATGTACAAATCCCCCACACTTGATGAAATATTGTACATAACTCACAGGATTCATCCAGGCCCCAACCAGGCAGATAAGGTCCCACATCTCATTCTTAGAATTATAGGGCTGTGAACCCAAAGCTAGATCCAAGGCATAGTGGCTAGGGCATGAGGACTGTAGTGTTGGTGTGATATCACTGGATCCCAACCTGAAAGTTATAGAAAGTTGCATGTTGAGCCACTAGAATTACGAAGAGAAGACAAGCAGCACACAAGTAGCCAATCCCTTACCCCAACCTGAAGAATCACAAAATACAACAAACTGAACTCTGAATTATGGGACTTTTCTCTTCTCACTCAACCTAAAGAAACAGAAATTATCCAGCCTGGGATTATGAAAACAAGTCCTAACTCTCCAATCTGAAAGGCAAGGTAACACCTCCTGCCTCTGGAATTACAAAGAGGATGTGGAACAAACTAAGTCCAATCAATGGCACAAGAATTGACACACTGCATGCGGAATCAGGAGGAGTCAAGGATCCTCTTCCATGATCATCAAAATGAAGATAATGACCAAGAAGAAAGGCCACATTCAACTCAATCAGATAGCTAAGTGTCATCTCTGAACCAGAATTACAAGGGGGTTCCCACATAGGCTGGTCCTGCTCCCACCATACATCTGGGAAAATCATCCAGGATTATTTATAGGAGGGCAGCCAGCTTTGCTCTCTTCTCCTTGAGTAAAATAAGAAGTTCAAGTATTCCTCAAGCATAATAGACCTCTGTCCACCACTCCAATGACTAGAAACTGGGAGTCGTAAGAACTTCCATGCTCCACTAGGAGAAATGGGGGATAACTCACACTGGGGAGTTCTGAGGAACAATGCTCTAGAGACAGTGCAATAGATGAACCCTGTTCCCTATTTTGAATAGTAAACTGATCCCAATTTATTCAATCCAGGGATCAGCAGAGACAAGCAAGTCCCCTTTTGATTTATTCATAATAATCCATGAGTGGCAGTCCAGTAGTGTATATAATTGTTTACCACTTGGAAAGCCACATGGTGGTCTTATGGAACATCCCCTCTTAACAGAGCTCACTGCTACCAGGAAAATGTTTATCAGTGCAGATTTGGAAAGAAGCATACACGATCAGAGAACATCCACCACTGAGTGAGATCAAAATGAAAATGATGAGAGGGTTTTTGAAAAAAAATAATAATAAACACAAAAGAAATGAAGTCACTCACCTCATTCACAATCTAGATGAAGCATGGAAAATAGCCACAGGGCAAGAGTCAAAATCCATCAGAGGAGGCAACTGCTAAGTAATTTAAATAATAAGATATTAATGTATTAGATGTCATACACATATCAGCCTGTACAAATTCCTCCAGAGGGTGATGCATCCGAGGCTCCATGATCATCGAAATATGGCAAACTTGGTGTGGTGAGACCCAAAGAAGTCTCTGCTCCTCCAATGAAAGCCAAGAGTAAGCAACATGAACCAACTGATGAACCCAACCTGTCAAAGTGACAGGGGATAAGTCACGTGACACCATACGATCCCAATGGAGAAATAAATGGTGACGTGAACCCCAAACTCTTCAGTGCATGCAACATAACATCAGTGAGCCCGAACCAGGCATAAAAATGATCCAGAACTGGGTGGTCATAAAAATGAGAAATGGAGGGAAGATGAATAGGAGAGAATGCCTTATCTCCTTCTCTAGCTACTGAACTTTTGGGTAGGAAGGACCTATCTGGATACAACAGAACATAAGTGGAATGGTAAAGACTCCTGTGAACAGGAAATGCAAACACATCTGAACACTGATGTCCACTATCAAACAACAGAAGAAAATAAGTCTTAAGAGAAGACATCATGTTCCTTATATCACTAAGGAACATGATGCCAAAAGTTTAAAGGGTGAACAAGATAAGACATGGAGAACCACTATGAGATTCTAATTAGGAACTTGGAAAGGTCATCAAGAATGAATAATCACAAAAGATTTCAGAATAAAGGACAAAACCAGAGACTCAAAAACTTTACATTTCCTAGAAAAACGAAAAGTAGCTGACAAAGCTGCCTTATACAGAAATGGACAAAGGCGCCAAACTGTTGTCAGAAATTGAGAAAAATACAGCACAGTGGGACGAGAAGGATTAAAACTATGTCTGAGAGACCACTGATGATAAGTACACAATTTCCATTGATAAACATCCAAAGACAAATGCCAAATGGACTGCATTAACCCTTTCCACATGAGTCACAAGTCAAAGGCCATATCATCGCATTTATAGACCACTAATGATAAGTAAACAATTTCCATTGATAAACATCCTAAGACAAATGGCAAATGAACTGCATTAACTCTTTCCACATGAATCACAGGTCAAAGGCCATGCCATCGTGTTTGTTGACTCGCATTCAAAATTTTATTGAACTACTATTTTATGTATTTATGTTATTTAGTTGGTATCATACTGTAAATAATAATTCAAATTTTAGTTATACATTATTTAATTACTTAACTTAAAAGTAAATATTAAAGAACACACCTAAACATCAATTTTTGTGTGTCCCTTTTCATGTGAATGCAGCACTGATTCAAATTAGATGTTTGTGATGTCAAAATACAAATTCTATAGTTTTGTATGAATTAGGAACTCAAATTACCAATACTGACAAACTGAAATATAAAATAAGAACCTCCTTCCTTTTCTTTGAGATATCTCTCATTACTGAATCAAATGCAGTGGCCTGGCTCAAATCTTTCCATTTTTGGAAACGGTCCCTTATATACATTTACTTCTATATATGACATGTGAATAACCAATTGAAAGCTCAGAATGCCCTCCAAGTGGCTTTCTCAGCCATTTTCAAATATAAAATCGTTATATCTTTCTTTTGATACAAGATGATGTGGAGGTAAGTTACGTCTTTAGTCTGCTCGAAATTTCATATTTTTTTAGACCCAAATACAGCCTTGTTACTAAAATTGATAAATTATAATTAAGTTCTATGGTATCGACAAAGTAATTTATGATTTTTTGGTTATTCAAACGTATATATAAAATCTAAAAAAAAGATTATTTCATTTCACATCTTCCACATGCGAAATTTGACAAGGCTTAGCAACCTACAGCAAGCAGCAAATGAGTACAAAGGAGGAACCAGAAGAGATAATTGTTTGCTTTACTTTTTTGTTTACTGTTCTATTTTTTAAGAAATATAAATTTAAGTTATTTGTAAATAGTAATAATCTATATACATATATAATGTATAATAATTGAAATGTGACTGTACTTTACAAAATACTAGTCCACTAAAACACAGCCAGGACAGATCCCTTTTTAAAGACTAAAGGTCAGTTATATATGTTTTTGAATACAGTAGCACGAGTGCACATGCGCTCCTCATTGTAACTTCTGTACTGTTAGCCAGGTACAGCTGAATGGTCAATATAATAAAAATAATAAATATACATATATGTATAATGTTACGAGATTTAAACTATTTAGTCTAAACAATGCAAGACCCTCATTGAACTGCTAAAAGCTCCAAGAGATTGATGTGGAGAGAAGATTCCTTTTCTGTCCATAGGCCCTTGAATTTCATGATTCTCTTACAGTAGCCAAATGCCTCATCATCTAATTAGTGATATGCATGAATGGATTAACAAGATTCCCATTGTCCCTATCTACTATCCAGTGAAACCACAGTCAAGAGAACAGACTTGGAGAAATCAGCGTGGTCCACACTACACTCTGGAAACACCCTTATCCCATTTCTCATCATAGAGAAACCAATTGTTCTAGCCCTGCTGTTAGTTCCCAGTTGGAGAGGATTCTTTAAGGTCCACAACCCCAGTGGCTGGGAGCTGGTAATTGGCAAGGGTCTCCCATGCAATGGATTACTGCAAAACCCTATTTTTAAAAGCCAGCAAGCACTGGCCAGAGAAGCAAGCAGATGCACAACTCTGGTGCTGGCTTTTTCCATGATAGTACATGTAAGAGTACAGTCGGGATCGAACACCATTATTATACAGAATTACACAAGTAAAATTTCAATGGTCTTGCAGAACACCCATCTCACAGTGGGCCCTGATTAAGCCAAGGCAGATGGTATGAGTGCTTTCCATTAACCTGATGATGAGGTTTGGGGTAGTCCACAAGGAAGCCTGGAGAAAAAGAGAAGGGTGGGAGAAATTGGGAGAAGAAAATCTAAAGACAAGATACTTGAGAGAGCATACAATCACTTGCCTTCAGAGGGGCATACATACAAGATGTATGAACTGGAGGATTCAGCCTGTAATGAGATAAGGAGAGAGGACCCGGTTAGAGGAGGGAGTCCTAGGTATGAAAGGACAACGATGGGAACCAAAAAAGGAAGAAAGTGACAAAACAGTGAGTAGTTCAGACAGGACAAGAGTATCTGTTTGGATCAGAAATAACACTGAAGAGGAAAATAGAAAGATGGAATATGGGAGAAAAGGAGTGACCACTTTCCCCTGCTATGGAATATGAGGGAAGGAAAGACTGGCCAGGGTGATGGAGAAGGTAAGTGCAGTAATGAGAAAGCAGGAGGAAACAAGGACAAAGGTGTGAACAATGGTGATTACCAGCACCTAGGAAGAGGATTATTGTGTCTATCAAGAGGAGAAACATCTGCTACAGGCATGAGAGGAACCTGGGTAAGAGAGTGGAGAATTACAGTGATAATCCTGTCAGGCAAGAAGTAGGAAGGAGGGGTAGTGGATAAGGAAGGAATGAAAGAGGGTGGAAAAAAGCCAGAGAAGAAATTATCCTGTGACATCAGGAAAGGAAGGTGGAGGAAATGCTGCTTGCAAACTTGAAATAGAAAAGACATAATATTCATGGAAGAAGAGTCCCATGGAAGAGGAGAAATATGTTACAATGCAACCAAGGTGGTAAGTATTCTCCATACATTCACACATTGAAGTGGTAGAAGAATGACAGGAGTGGGACAAAGGGACAGCTACAAGATTGGGGAAGTGGAGTGGACAAATCCCAAATGCAAAGATTAAGGGATGTGATATCCTGAGGAAAGAGTGATATTTGAGGGTGGATCAGAAGGAATGGAATGTTGGGAAGGGGAAGTCAGGGCTGAAGCATGAGGAGATCAAGTGATAGAAATCATGGTTTGGATCACCTGTGAAGGGCTAACACAGACACCATGCAAGGGGTATCCCAAAACAGAGCAAGAACCTGAGGGAGGAAGTGGAGAGGAGGATAATCACAATGAAAAAGATATGAGCAGTCCTGACTGAGAGCATAGACAGCTAGGGCTGAGGAATGAGGCACATGAAACCAGAATAGAGGAAGATTAGCAAAGACGGGTGTGGCAAAGGTAACATGAGAAGTAACAAGATGAAAGCAGAATAATGCAAGACTAGTGGATGAGGAACCAATCTGTGGATAGGACATGGTCATGTCAAAAAGATAGCCTGCAACAATATGAAAAACATGACAGGTTATGAAACTCATTAGAAGATAGGATGTAGACACAATCGTTTACTCCATATCACATCACTTATAGTCAATGTTTAGATGTGACTACTTACTCCTTAATATGTACTCAGAAGATAATATTCAGACATAGTTCTAGGCCTATTCCAGATATAATCATTATAGTTCATGTGAACATGTTAAGCAGTGATGAACTAGGACAAAAAATTATCTACTACATGTACATGTTAAGAAGTAATGAATTATAACAAATTATCATTGTTGATGTGTGAAGTTATGGAGCAAACGATTATCTCTAAACCCTGAAGGAGTAATTAACCAGATCTAATAATTATAGTCTATGTGGACATATTAAGGAATAATGTACTAGGATGAATCATTATCTACTATATTTACATGCTATGAACTTATGAACTATAGCAAAATATTATTGTTGATGTGGGACATGCCAAGGAGTTGAACGAAAATGAAGTTAACATTTGTTAAATTGAAAATAATATTTCCAATAATACCTCCTCTCACACTACAGCTATTACTCGACTGCCATCTAAGCACTGGTGTGATTTTTTTATCGCTTGCTACAGTCTTTTATATCTTACTCAATTGCTCTTGGCAATATTTGTCTAGTGACACTCTCCACCTACGTCAATGCACCCACTATCCTGTACTGTATATAAGCACCTCATTCCGATAATGTTATTACTTTTTGAGACTGACTCAATCCCAGTCTCTTAGTAGGGAGGAAGGGCAGGAGAGGTAAGTATTATTGGAAATACATTTTCGAATTAAGAAAATGTTAACTTCCAAAACATACCTCCTCTCATACTACAGCTAGAATCCCACATTGATAAGGTGGAGGGTCTGGTGAGGGCATTATCCATACAGAAAGTGTTTGCATAGGTCACAGAAGATTGGAACCCTAGTGATGGAAATGCACTACATTCAGAACAGGTATGCTCTTCACCCAGAACTTAATTCATGTACTGTGGGTGGAATTTTACATGATATATTGTCACTACTGGCCATGACCCAACCAGATATCCAAGGTTCCACTGCTTAGGGTTGGAATTATAAGGTCATGGTCCATATATCCCACGTTAGTGGCTAGGGCAATTGGACCACAAGATATATATATATATATATATATATATATATATATGTAGGATACTAACTTAGTACGACTATTGTAGTGTATGTGTTAACGAAGACCTAGTTAGGTAGTTACGTCGGGTTAGGAAGGTAAAGGTAAAGGAAAAG
>NW_013669844.1:26596-37730 GCF_000517525.1 Limulus polyphemus
ATACTCAACCTGAGGAAAAATAACTCATCTGGTCTGGAATTATGACCACCCATCTGCAGTCCACAATCAAGTGGCATTGTAAATTCTTCTTGTCCCAGAATTATGGGAGGATGTGGAACAAACTGAGTTCAACCAAGGGCCCAGGATGGGCATTTGGAATTATGAGGAGGCAATGGACCCTCTTCCATGAACAATGTATTGAACCAATATTGATCAAAAAGAAACCAGATAGCCAAGTATCAAATCTGAACTATTATTATGAGTAGACTCTCATGTAAGCTGGTGCCTCTCCTACCCAGGGACTCGGGTAAGAGGGCCTCCAACTTCACCCTCTTCTCCAAGAGTGGATGAAACTCACCCTAACACTCTGGATGAAAAGCCTCTGTCCACCATCCCAGTGACTGGAAACCAGGTGTGGTAAGGACTCCCTAACTCCACAAGCAGAATCTGGGGGGTAATGCATGTTGAGTTATCCTGAAAAACATTGCTCTGGAAACAGTGCAATAGGTGAACCAAATTTCCTAAATTTTTAAAAGCAAACCGATTCAAATTTATTCAATCCAATGATTGGCAGGATCCACATATGCTTTACTCATGATAGTCTATGAGTAGCAGACCAGCATAGTACAGTAATACCACCCAGTCAGCCTTAAGGTGGTCTTATGGAACACTTCATTTCTACAGAGCCTGTTGCAACCTAGTAAAAGTAGAATTAGTTTGATAAAAGTACACCTGCCTGGGCAACACTAGCCATGGAGTGGAATCCCATGAAAATGAGGTAAGGGACCCTGAAAGGTAAAGAAGATACAATTGCAGCAATGAAAATACTCACCCCTCTGTATAATCTAGAGGAAGTGGTTGAGATAGCTACAGGGAGTAGTCAAAAACCCTCAGATGAAGATACTGCAACATCATGCAAGTAATGTGAGATAAAAGTACTGGGGGAGGTCCACATACCAGCCTGCACAATGTCCTCCAGCAGGTACTTCAAGTGGGCCACTAAGGACATGGAAATGTGACAAATTTGATTAGACTTGACTCGCAGAAGCCTCCTCGCCTTCAAAGAGAGGACAGAATAAGCAATACTTGTTAATTTCATACCCACCTTGTCAATCTAACCACAGATAAATTCTGGGAAACTGAATGATCCTAATGAATAAAATGTCATTGTCTAGCATCTCTAAAGGCATTAGTACAGGCAAAAAACCTTCAATACCCTCACTGGACATAATAAATTTTCAAAATCTGATATGTCATAGATGTGAGAAATAGTGATCAGATGAATTGGTGAAAAGGATTTATCTCCTTCCCTGGCTGCCAGTGTCTTAGGAAAGAAGAATCGGTCTGAGGATGTAGGTAGAGTGATAAATCATCCTGTACAAAATCAGCACAAACCACTCAAACTTACAATGTCTCTAGGTCAATAGCAATGAAAACATACCTTTAGGGAAAGGTGATACATGGCACGTAAGGCTAAGGTCACAAATAGGTGTTGAAAAAAGGGTATGCAATGCTATCTAAATACACAAATTAGGTATCTGGAATGGTTATTTGGGACCAAGGACCCAAAATGACTTGCATAGGGGAAAGAGTACTAGGAAAATTTTTATCTCTAGTATAGAAGATAAGGCCATGTTATATAGGTCAACTGTGGAAGATGCAAAACCCTCTCCAAAGAGCCAGGTAAAAAAATGAGTTATGGTTGGTACTTCTGATCAAAGAGGGTTCAACCTCCTCTCAATACACAATTGCCAATATGCGTGTCCTTTCCATTGATAAAATTTTATTGCAGGACTAAACAAAGACTGAGACAGATACATGGCAACCTTAGAAATTAAACCCTGATGCTTCATGAAGGACTGCATAATCTTCATGCTTGAATCTGGAGCTTATTGATAGCTGGGTGTACCATGTCAGATCATGGATGCCTCCACTGAGATGGCCAAAGAGGAAGTAGAAAAAGTGGACACTCCTGAAGGTACTGCAGAAGCAGAAACCAGGGTGTAGCTACCAATATGGTGCTATCAACAGGACCCAAAAATGGGTTGGAAAAAATCATAGTTAGTACCTTGGATAACATATGAATTGGAGGGAAGACCTAGATTTGTAATTCCATCTCGTCCTCATGGAAAGCATCAATTGCCAAAGCCCAAGAGTGAGGTAGTGGAGACAAGAAAAATCAATCAAACTCTAATAACCTTAGAAATAAGTTCCAAAATCTAAGGATCTACGGGAGACAGAAACCCTACAGGTTGGATGGATAATGGTGGTGAAGATGTGAACTGAATGACTAATTCTGTCTAAAGAACCTGTAGTGCTTATGGATCCATGGTTAAGGTTTACCACACATCCAGAAATTCTCAGATCTGAGCCCCCACAGACCCTGAAGGTATACAATAGTCACTGATGCTAATGGCGGCATTTTAACTGAGCAATAGAACCCTTGGATATGAACAGAATCTGAGTACCAATTTACTAAGGAACTGATGTTGGGGGTTGGGACCCTTGAATAGGGGTAGAACTATGACCTCCTGTAGGAGCCAATGAAAGTTGAGATGCCAACAACAACAAGGACAATCAAATCAATATGCATGCTAACAATGGTTCCAGCTCATCATCAATGGACTTGGTGATCCTGAGAGCCTTTCAACAAAGTTTACGGGGATAATAAATAATTTCGTACCATCTATACAGGGTAAGACAAATCCTAGAAAGTTGTTTGTTTTAGGAAAACAACACATTGGACTATCTACTGTATCCATTGCAGGGAATCGAATGTTCCGTAAACTTACTGCTGTCCCACCAAAGGACATTGATCTATCAGGTTAAGTGCAAACACTGCTCTATAACCCCAATTTTTCAGGAGCAGATGTATTCTTTGAGAGTCAGAATATTCATCCACCCGGTGATGGTAGGCTGAATCGCGTAGTTCCCACAACTGTGGCGGACAAGGCATAGCTGTCCCTTCATGTAACTGAGCAGTAAACCTCCCTGCATGAACCACAATGTCAGTGGATGGAGGTAAAACTAAGTATTCACTCCCAGACTTTTCAGCCATAAAGTACGGTGCAGGCTCAAAAGCAGCTGGGGAAAGACCCAAAACATCATACACTCAATGGACCAACTGAAGAAAATTTGCCTGAGGCAGGTTATTTCAAAGTGGCCTCCTGAGAAACCAACAGAATAAAAAAAGGTGCAGGAAAAAGTTAATAGCAATTATCTCCAGAATGACCACCCTCAATTGCAGCCTCAGAACCCCCCAGAGGAACACCACCAAACTGAAAAATATGTCTCCATCTCACAATGAATAATATCACTGACAGTCTCAATAAAACAATAAAATTTAATTATAATTAGATGTATAATGTTATAAACTTAGAGCTACATAAGATAAACAAATGTAGTTTCATGTTAGAATTTGAAGTCATTCTAGAAAAAAAATAGGTTAACTTAGGTTTATTTCGATTTTTTTTTTGGTGGTTACGAGGTCAGTCAAATTGACCAATCCCGTTTTGAGACGGGGTAGTGAAAATAACAGACAAACTATAAAGTTGTACAGAAAAAATTTTGAAATGCATTTAGGTTTTAGGAATTACATAAAGAAAATTTGAGATTTTTGAGATGAGGAAAAGTATTTTTAATTTCAAAATGAAAATTAATTTGCACACGGACTATTCAAAACAAATACTCAATAAATCCATGGACAAATCTGTATGTAATTAAAAATACTTCACTAAGAAATACAAGTTCTTGTATGTGAAAGACTGGTAATATTAACTGAAAGACTACCAAATTTCGTGAAGATATAGCCACTATATTGAGAGTTATAAGTATTAAATCTTTAGACTATTAAATGAATACAAAAAAGTCATGTGGTAAGTCATATTGAGCCCGTATTGAAAGTGTTAAATAAACAAATATATAGTGCAGTATTAACATTACTATAAAAAGTAGGGTTAAGTGTCATCAACAGTTGATAGCAAAGAAGAAGATACAGTTAAGTACTTTTTCTTGTTTTTCATGTGAATTCTTTATCTCTTATTATAAAAGTAAATAAAATGTAAAAAAAGGAAACTTTTATGTTAGTTAAGGTTAGATTAGGTGAAAAAAATAACAATAATGTAAAAACGTTTATGAGGTATACTTGCATGTAGCTCATTCATAATGAATTTGACAGCATAACGTGAGCTTCATGTTCGCTGAGTGATTTACAACTTATAATGGTGCAAATAATAATTATACAGGGTTCAAAGAGCAATAAAATATAAAATTTAAGTATAAATAGATGTATACTGTTATGAGTTTAAATTATTTAGGACAAACAAATGTAATTTCATATTACAATTTGAAGTCATTCTAGAAAGAAAAAGAGGTAATTTAAATTCATTTCAATATTTGTTTTAGTGGTTACGAGGTCAGTTAAATTTACCAACCTTGTATAAAGTTAGGGTAGAGAAAATAGCAGATAAAATATAAAGTTTTATTGAATAAAAATGTTTTAAATTTATTTAGGAGGTTTTAGAGATTATACATATGAAATTTGAGATTTTGAGATGAAGAAAAGTATTTTTAGTCTTAACATGAAAATCACTTAGTACTCAGACTAGTATAAAGAATACTATCTATATTCACAAACAAAACTTTAGTAAAAAATACTTCATTCAAAAATCTGATTCTTTGTGTACAAATGACTTATAATGTTTACTAAAAGTCTACCAAATTTTATGAAGATACACTAAGTGTATTAAAAGTTACAATATGTAAACTATAATGAGTACAGAAGTGTTTATGACTGAACCTGTGTTGAGAGAATTAAGGAGTAATAAATGATGTTTATACATTAAGACCAAGGAGTTATGTGTTAAGGAGGAATAAACCATATCTAAACAGTAACTTCTACGTGTTACCTTATAAGACAGGAAGGACGAGGCATAAAACAGAAGGAGTGAAGTTAAAACCAAAGAAAATGTCAGGTGCTGAAATAACTAACTGGGAAAAGAAACCACTAGTAGAGGGTTACATAAGACAAATGGAAAAGTTGAAAGATATTAATTAGGTTGAGAAGTACTGGGTGTCAGACCCTAAAAAATGGCACTGGAACTGAATGGAAGGGATGAATGCAGAGGAAACTGCCACATGATGCAAGATGGATGTCACATCTTCCACAGATAAAGAACTTCAGCAAGTGAATTTTAGGTGGGAGTTATTAAAAGGTTGGTGGCATGCATGTTTCTCAAGCAGATAAATGACTTCAATAGGAAATCAGCTTTCTGTGTAAGGAGGTGAATGATCATATTTGAACTTTCATTATACAAAATAAATATTAGAGGTATACAACATTTTCTAAATAACCTAGAAATCTAACCAAAAAGTTGAACACTGATGACTTTTTCTTACAGATTCTCCTGTTTTAGCAGCCACAAGATGAGAAGACATTCCATTTAATTGAGCAAACTTGATATGTTTGTCTGGTCTTACAGCCCGAAGATGTTCTAAATCACCTGTTGTAAATGAAAGAAAAATTAGTGACTCTACAGATTGAAAGGTAATTCCAGAAATAAAAAATGTTACAGTGTAACATTAATTAATAGCACAAAAACAAGATCATTTTCTAGTATGTTTTTTTTTTCAAATTAATGATGAAAACATTTAATATAAATTAAGTTTAAATAATACTGCATGATAAGATAAATGATGATAAATGAGCCAAGATTTGAAATATAGACTTGGTCATTTTGACTTACCTTGCAACCAACATGTAATCATGAAAGTATACATACTATAAATGTTAATGTAACAAGTGTATTTTTTGTTTTGTTTATTGTTAAGCACAAGGCTATACAATGGGCTATCAGTGATCTGCCCACCACAGGTATAAAAACCTAATTTTTATCGTTAAAAGTCCTCAGACTTACAACTGACCCATTAGGGCATACTAGTGCATCTTCAAGAAATTTGGCAAATTTTTAGAAAACAAACAAGTCCTTTGACACATAAAATCAGATTTAACAATTTTCAATAAAGATCTGTCTGTGCATTTATGGAGTCAGAGTCTGACTCAGACTCTGATTAGTCTGAATGCAAGGTGATTTTCATGTTAAGGTGAAAATTATTATTTTTTCATCTTATAATTTTTTATTTGCATATCCTCTAACACCTAAATGAATATTAAACGTTTTTGCAGCAAAACTTTATATTTTATCTGTCACTTTCTCTACCCTTACACTATATAAATTCAGTCAATCTGACCAACCATATAACCAGTATGAAATAAATCTAAATTATACCCCCTTTATTTCTAGAATTACTGCAGATACTTATGGAAAATTACAACAGTTTATTTTAAACAGCTTAAAGTTCATAACAGTTTACACGTGTTTATATTTAATTTTATTGTTTTATTCCTGTTTGAATCACATCTAAAATTAAATCACGTATGTCAAGTTGTACCTCACATGGTAAACGCATAGCACAATTTACTGTATTGTATTATATAATGCATGAGTTATTCATGAGGATATCTCATGGATAAACTTTTTTATTATTATTTTTTCATTATCTAACCTAATAATATCCTACTTTTTACATTTTAGTTACTATTAAGACAATACATGTGAAATATAAATAAAATACAAGAAATTTAGGACATACTTCTGGCCTCTGGATTTTTGCTGTCATCCCTCTGATGAAACTTGACCTCACTTTTTCTTTAATGAGTGTACAATTACAACAAATAATTTTTATCTGATTCAAATATTCATTTAAAAACACAAAATAATCTCCTATAACTATTGCAGTTTAACTGGCTTTATACCTAATGCATAAGTGTCTTAGAAAAATTCCCTAAATTGGTCAATCTGAACTCAGTGCTATCAAATTTGAAACTGAAGACAAAATAAATTGAAATCTAGAAGTGTATGCCATTAAGAAAATTAAAACTATGTCATTCCATTAGTTATAAATGATGTAATAGCAAAGAGAGGATGTGACGGGAGGGAATGGCAAGTGGTTTTGTTTTTCTGGTTTATATTTCTTTAAACAAAGAAGATTGGAGGCTAAAATATTAAACTATGCCTTAGTAATATCTATACAATAATGAGTAATTTACATTAAACTCAGAACATCATGTAAGGGTGATAAAAGAATAGAAAACAGACAAGTCAGAGCAAACAAATGCCACAAGCACAAGTGGAGATGAAGAATTTATTTAAATATTTCGTTTTGAAATTATAAATTAGATTTATTAACTATGTTTTGACACCATGTTTGGTTGTATGCACTGATAACAAAGTACTTTAATTAATTTTTAAATGCAACTTTGTAAAAGTTTGTTATGTGCACTCTTACCTAGCTGTAGTGAAAGGGTTAATAAAAAAATCAAAGTCACAGAAGCACAATTGGAAATTGTTTTGATATAACTCTTAAAAAGATATAAAAATATTTGAAAACAGTGAATTTGCTATTATCTTTATGTATCTAAGTTCTCCGCTAAGTATTATTAATATTTTGAAATCTGTCAAATATTTTGTAAAAATTTTCCTCTCTCTTTCTTAATCGAAAATATTTTGACTGTTTTCTTTCCCTTTCATTTATTTTTGTTTTATGAAAATGCATGTTGTTCTCTTATATGATGAATTTTACAAGAGATATATGTATACATATAATTATTATAGAGTGGGGAAGTTTTTCACACATTAAGTACTCATGAATACTTTGAACTTCATTATACTGAATGAAACACCCATTAAAACCGCTACATGAACTTTCAAAATTTTACTACGGTAAAACACACAAATATATATAAACAAATCTGAATATATTTTACTACTTTTATTCTGAAAAATTTACCAATATACATCATATAAAGTTGAAAGGTCAAACTTACAGAAGATTTAGAAATGTTATTTTAGCATATGCTTTTGAGAACATTCATGCTATTTAGAAAAACTAAATATCTATAAACATGTACGAAGTAAGCCATAGTTATATGTGCATGTATGAATCCATCAGTTCTAAAATTGTATTAACCTCTAAAAATGTTTTGTTTTCTCTAAAGTATAAATCTTTGGAATACATACAATGAGAAACTTAAAAAGACTTTTGAGGTAGTAGATATTTTGTACAATCATAAAATATATTTCTCTACAACAGGATTCAAAAAATAATTTTCCACTTTTTGTATCCATAAATATCAATGATTTCTTTACGTAAAATTTACTTTAAATTTTTAATATCTAAACTAATTTACATTTGGAATATACCTAATTGAATATAGGCTACAAATCAAACCGAGTTTTCTAAGATACAAATCTATGTTATGACATTATCGAGTCTAAAAGAGAGATATTGGCTATAGGTGCACTATGACTCCCACACTGCACTCCTCCCATGTTGTTTTTTTTCTTTTAAACAATAAATAATTTTTAATAATTTTCAATAAAGACAGCAATGGTATGGGGGAAATTGCATCCACTCTCCAACAACTACTATCAGTGCTTGTTAACACAAAGGAAAAAAACTGAGACTCTGAATGTCAAACATGCATCTGTGAATAGATTTCAAGGGTTTCTCTTGTTAACTTTTTACAATTCAAGTACAGTCCTCTATATACAGTAGTTGCAGTGTAACTAATTAAAATAACATTACCAGTAATATATTTACATTTTTATCACCACCCCTTATCTTTCCATCAGTTCCCCTTTTACCCCTTTTGTTCCAAAATGCATGCCTAAAGGTTGATTCTCATAAATCCTTTCTATGAGCAAGGCATTGTTGTCACCCTTGTTTCTTGTGTTGCCACTATATATGTCATAAGCAATAAGATTTCACACATGGACAAAAAAACAAACATATAAAATGAAACACTTCATTGCGTTCATGTCAAAATCTCCATCAAAACAGGAAGAGCACTAAATATCTTTGTTAAAAACCCTCATGTTACTGAAGGCCAAAAAAAAAAACACTGACAAATTCATATATAAAAAGTGGTTTTAACTCAAAGAAAGACACACTAAGAAACCAAAATTATTTAAACCCTAAAATTATTTCATTCAATACTAAAAAACACACCAAGAACAGTGTTATTTATTTTCATAATAACTTGTTGAATAACCACTGTACCATCTCACAGTGATAAGGATTTTGTTAGTACTTTTAAGGTACAAAATCAATGCACTACCCACTATTATAAAATAAGACTTGAATTTACTTCATAAAGTGAGACAGGATCAATGCCAATAGCAACTAACAGAGTTAACAAAGGATTTTCAACTTGTAATGGCATATTTTATTAAGAGTAGATACCCATATGGATTTTGATCTTTAAGATCATTTTCAAGACCCATGGTGATGATTGAGTGGTCTCTAATTTACACACAGTACTGTATATGTATGTGTGTATAGAAGTGTATTATAAAAAAAAATATTTTTTGTTAACTGTCACATCAAATGGATATAAAATATAATAAAAAAAAAAGAGTACAACACCCACACAGAATTGGTAAATAAAACCAACACACTTGCACAAATGTCTGTGAAAATAAGACCCACACAGTTCCAGAGATACACAATTCATTAGATCTAAATTTTTTTTGAAAGTTTTTCACTTATAATATAAAATATGAAATTACATTAGGAAAAGGTGCAACAGCTCCAGTCCATTACATCTCTAGAAATTAGCATTTTAGCCCAGACCAAATTTATGTATCATAACAAAATTAAGTTAAAATATCAAGGTCAAATATAGTGATATGTATTAGATATACAGAAAATTTTAATTTACCCCTAATTTCTATAACGTGGAAAAGCAATTATTCAATAATCTGTTAGAATACCATAATTTTTTAATATAATACACATTATATTTCATAAAAATGTATCTAGAAGTTATGGTAACAAATCTAAATGTTTTTGTTGTGAATTATATACTTACTAGAAATGTTGTGTTTTGACGGTATGTCTTATTAATTCTCTCCATTTCTAAGGCATAAATAAGAATTGTCTCCTGTTTTCATTCATTTTCAGTATCTTTAAACATGATTTTTGAAATAAAATGATCAAGAAGCTTAGTTAAAATACTTAATTAAAAATATTAATTTTTTGTCTGCAAGACTTGTGATGCTTACTAAAAGCTTGGAAAATTTTGTGAAGATACAGAAAAACATTAAAAGTTATAGCATGGTAATTATGAAGGTCAATTTGCAATCATGTTATCGGTTGAATAGACCAATCTTGTAACGAGAGAGATATGAGAATTTCTGTCATGAGTTGTTAGGTGTTTTTATATCGACATTGTGAAATTATAATGGCCCCAATTTCTTTAATCAAGCACTGAATCAAATGTCAGTACTTGAACCATAAACAGGCAATGCAGCTTTGTTGTGACAAGCTTTGATTTCATAGTGTATTTTTAAAGCAATCTTATAAAAACAAAACCACTGTCTTTAAGTATGCACAGGGAGGAAATGTTTCTAGGAGCATAATATGTATAGTGATAAGGCAAATTTGACTCTTTATTCATGAATATTAGAGTGCATATTATGTTTGGGAGCATATCATATTCAGAAAATTACTGTAAGTATCCAGATGTATAAATGTGTTACTTTACACAACTGCACCAGATTTATAGTTACCAAATATATGCAACTTAAATGAGTAGAGCTAAGAGAAAGTTACCCATGATAAATATCTGGATTTAAAAGATGTAAAATACATCATGTGATAGATATAGAAATGCACAAGCTGTATATACAACAGTTAATGTAACAATATTTTACATATCTCAATAAGTTTTGTAACAGGATTATCTGTTTCCTTAATATGAATTTCCCAAAGATATTTATTGCTTTTTGCTTTGATCTTCAGTTTTGAATTTCAACAACAAAAACTTACATTTGTTTGCCACAAGGGCAAGATGAGGTAATCCTCCTTCACTTCCACAAACCTGATGCACAGTTCCAAGCCAGTCATTTAGATTCTCAAAACTGCTGTAATTGGTGATGTCATAGACCAGCAACACTGCCTGA
Source organism: Limulus polyphemus (assembly GCF_000517525.1). Lineage (NCBI taxonomy): Eukaryota > Metazoa > Arthropoda > Merostomata > Xiphosura > Limulidae > Limulus > Limulus polyphemus. The sequence goes on from NW_013669844.1 coordinate 37,621, forward strand.
ACAATGGAAACAATTATTTTATTCTCTTTACAACATATATACACCTGGAAAAAAGTTAAGCCCCCCCGTGTTTTTTTCAAGTGATTCAGATTCGACGTTCTTGTGACTGA
>NW_013669844.1:38656-62265 GCF_000517525.1 Limulus polyphemus
AAAATTAAACCTTATTTTCAATAAGCAATCCTGAAAAATATTTGGGGGTGCTTAACTTTTTTCCAGGTGTATAGTATTAATACACAGTACTGATTCAAGCACATTAACTATATTCAATGTGTAAATAACAAGAAACTAGGTTTGTTTCCTTTGTTACCTAAAACAATACTTTTGTTAGGAAAGTTAACATTTTCCTATACTGAAAATGTATTTCCAATAATACTTACCTCCTCTCACGCTTTAGCATTTTCTCGATGAAAGTTTCTTTTCTCTGCCCATCTAATCATTGGTATGAATCTTACCTTGTTTGCTCCAGCTTTTATATCCCACTATATTGCCAATAGAATTTCAAATCTTGTGACTTTCTCCACCTACATCAATGCGTCCCCATACCAAATCTGTATACAATCCCCATTATTTACTTCTTATTCACTTTTTCCGATGGTCTAAATTAACAAAACCAAAACCAGCCATTTCTTAGGAAGGACGGATGTTAGAGGAAGTAAGTATTATTGGAAATACATTTTTGGTATAGGAAAATATTAACTTCCAAAACACACTTATCTCTTCTCATACTTTAGGTAGAATCCCATATTGACATGGTGGAGGGACTGATGAGAATAAGGTCCACACAGATGCTTTCTGTGTGGAAAAGAGGTGTGCGAAAATGAAATACAATAATAGTACACCAGTGGGGTATGCTGTATTTCTGGAACAGGTATGCTCTTCACCCAGAAAAAATGAAATCTAATTCCTGGGTGGTAAAGGCCGACTGGCCACAGAGGCAAAATTGTAATATCTAGAAAAACATGCATTCGTCCAGGCCCTAACCAGGCAGATGAGATCCTACATCTCCTCAATGGAATTATAGGGCTGTGGACTCACATCAAGATCCAAGATGTAGTGGCTAGGTCATGAGGACCACTTTATATTTGGTCTTGTTTAGTAATTGGGTATTATTGGAGCCTACCCTTAAAGTTACAGAATGTTTCATATCGAGCCACCAGAATTATGATGAGAAGGCAAGCAACACAAAAATGGACAAACCCTCACCCTAACCTGAAGAAGTGCATAGTGCAACAAACTGAAATCAGAATTACAGGATCTGTCACACCTCACTAAATCTGAAAGAACAGAGATTACTCGATCTGGGATTACGAACTAAAATCCTAACTCCCAACCCGAGAAGCAAGAAAACACCTCCTAATCCCCAGAATTATGAGGAGGACATGGAACAAACTAAGTTCAACCAATGACACAGGAAGTGACACTCTGTCTGTGGAATTACAAAGAGTCGAGGATCCTCTTCCATGATCATTGAAATAAAGAAAATTACCCCCCCAAAAAGGGCCAAGCACAACTCAATCGGATAGTGAAGAGTCGTCTCTGAACTTGAATTATGATCAGGTTCCCATGCAAACTGGTCCTGCTCCTACCATACAGGGTTATTAGTAGGAGGGCACCCAGCTTTGCTCTCTTCTCCTTGAGTGGAATAATGAGTACAAGCACTTAGAAGTAATAAACCTCTGTCCACCATTCCAGTGACTGAAAAATTGGAGTGGTAAGGGCTCTCATGATCCACTAGGAGAAGTGGGGGAATATTCACATTGGGGAGTCCCGAGTAACGATGCCCAGTCGACAGTGCAATAGATGAACCACGTTCCATATTTTGAAAAGCAAACTGATGCCAATTTATTCCATCTAGGGGCCAGCAGTGGCAGGCAAAATTCCCTTAAGCTTTACTCATGATAGTCCATGAGTGGCGGTCCAGTAGTCTATGTGTCTTTGTGTTAAAATTGTGTACTACGCGGAAAGTATACAAGGTGTCTTATGGAACACCCCATCTCAACAGAGCTCATTGCTACCAGGAAAATTTAAAATAATTTGACTGGTAGCTAGTGTACAATCATCTTAAGAAAAAAAAACCCTATATCATTTATTTTCCTGAAAATATATTTCAGATATATACTTACTTTTCTGTACCATTAAGAGCTACTCCCTCACACACAACTACCATAAAATTTCATGTGTATGCCACAAGACTGGAACGAACCCTCCCCTACACATGCTTCCATGCATTTCACCAGCCTATGATATAATTGCCATAATGCTGTAGCACTCCACCAATAGGAGGGTGATACAACTTTCATGCTCATAATCCATGTGAGCATTAGCACATGATTGTAGGCTCATTCTTGATGAGGCAAAGAAAATGCACTGGAAGTGGGGAGGAAGGGTGGGGGACTACTTATCTCTCTACACCACTAAAACTAGAATCCTACATTGAAAATGTTATAGTGGACAGCACAGACCAATTACAAAGATGACATCTTTTCTGACATAGCAACAAAAAGAGAAAGCCCATGGGGTGTGATTTCCATGAGACCTGGGGTCACCAAGTGAAGTAGCATCTGGTGGGAGACAACATCCTTTTTAAGCAAAGAATGCTGTTTGCCCAATTTGTTATTAATTATTCAGTCATATATTTCACTTACATTACATGTACAGTAAAGGATATCAAGTAAATTCAGTGCTAGTGGTGATTTGTAATGTGTCACAAAGGTGAATGCAACATGAGAAAGTTTTGTGTGACTAGGACTTTAAGCCATCCCATCATTGTGAAATAATTACGAGATAGATATCGTAATGACATGTGGAGGAAGGAGGAGCTCTTGCTTACATCCTGAAGCAAATCCAAGTCTCATCCATCTGGACATATCCATTAGAAACTGTTTGGAATTGTGGAAGTAAGGGTTTTCTCGTGATTCACTACAAGAACAGAGGAAGAGGAATACATATCAGGGAGATCAATGGAAAGTGTACATGGACCACAGTTAAGAGAGTGTAATGAGTTACTACAATGAAAGACAGTAACCAAGAGCCAGGTTTAAAGGCAGGACTATTCCTGTGCTGTCTGTTTTTGTTTGTTTTTTTTGGTAAAAGGTTCAAAAACGACCATGTCAATTATATAGATACTGCCAAAACAGTTTTGTAGAAAACTCCATTTCAACAGTGAGCACTGAACAGGAGCAGATGGGTTTAACATTTTCTGTTCTCCACCACTCGATGGAAATTTCAGGTAACTGTGAGACAACATTGGCTACTCAGTGGGTTCCGATGGCACCAAGCATAAGGAACATAGGATCTAGTTCTTTATGTAATAACATATAATCTGGTGAGTCTTGCCTCCTCCTGTTCATTTTTTTCCATGAGGAACTTGCAATATATTGGAATATGTACAAAACAATGGTACACATATAGAGGTGTCATGAAACATATCAATGACATGGAGATGACTGAAAAAACACACCATATTAGTAACTCTTGGCAGCTTGGAGAATGATGACTTGGGGATGTTAAAACCAGAGGCACATGAAACTGCCCAATGATGTATGAAATGGGAGATGAATGCATTAAACATACCAGCCTGCAAGATCTCCTCGAAAGGCTGGTGATGAAATAGGGAAGAGGAGCTGCGATATGCTGAATCTGGTGAGTGTAAACACAAAATAGTCGAACTCACTAAATGGATATGTGAGACGAACAAGCTCTGATCCGAACCAGTTAAAGTGGAAGAGGACAAGACCCGAGAGGATGATAGTAGTTTCCATGAAAAGGGGCAGTCTGAGCATGACAATAATAGACAGCCCATACAGAACACAAAAGACTATCAGGACCAGAATGATTATATAATGAGGAAACAGTGGGGAGAGAGATGGGAGAAAACATTCAATGACTTTCTCAGGCAGCCCAAGTCTTTGGAAGAAAGGAATGACCCAGAAACAACATCAACCAGACCCTATGATAAGAGTAAGGATATGTCCAAAGTGCAAATGTCTGAACAATGATGACCATAAGCAAGTAGAAGAAAATATATTTTTATAGAAGGCAAAAGGCTCAAACGGAAGAGGGCATATAAAAGCCCAATAAATCCCATACATGAAAACAAAAGCATGATACCCCATCGTGAAAAACTGATGATCAAGGTAGACAGTGAAGGGGATCTCCAAAGAGGGAGAGGAAGTGTTTCCCTGATTGACAAGTGAAACAAAAAGGAAAACAATAATGGAATCAGCTACAGAGGAGCAATCAGAAGAACTCAGCAAGCAGTGTTTCAGATGACATAGAATACCTAGCTTTGGAATCTACTGAATATCACCAGCTGAAATCACAGTTTTCACAGCAGTGGTGAACACAGACTGATTAACTGGTTACCTTTTATAAGACTTATATAAGATATGTGGAGTGAAACAATAATATTTTTTCTCATAAACACAGATGGTTCAAATGAACAGGGGAAGAATCAAAGCACAACTTTTTGGTCTTAAAAGATATCTTGAAACCTTACATCCTTATATAGGGTTTCGAAAAAAGTTTAAAAGATTTTACTTAAATGAATTATCTTTTGCTCACGGTTGACTCAGGGTTGGGATAAAAAAATTTAGAATTACCAAAATAAACCCAACCACAAACTTCAGATAAATATCTAGCCTTTGATAAAGGCATAAGTTAAAAAGGTAGGTACCATCATTTGACTTACCCTTATAACAGTCAAGTGTATGCCTCCCTCAAACAAATATAAAAAAAGAATTGAGGATATAAAGTCTAGAAAGTGAAGACATTGAACAGGAAGGATACATGCAGGCAATGCTGAATGTTTTCTGTTTTTGTGGCCAAAATAAGGGATCTAATATAATTTAATAACATAAAAACATTTATAGACACAGTATATTTACGACTTCTACATTTGAAATTATGTCATTTTGTACATTTTTCCTACCAATGAAAAAAAGCATGTTGGCTGTTTGGATTTGTGGAATCAGTTTAATGGGAAAAGGATGTTTTTTTGATTGAATTGTTTACTTTTAAGTGGAGTAGGGGTTGGCTCGTTTGCAAGGGCTATTAATTCAACTGTTAGGGCAGCTTTTAGACTAGGACTAGACAGTGGTTGGGGGCCAGAATAAAGAAGAAAAAATGGGAATAATTGAAATCTGGTTAAATGTTTTCATATTTGATGACAGGAATATCTTTGAAATATGGGGTTATAGGTTGTTTAATAGGGATAGAGTACTAAAATGTGGGGAAAGAGAGGCTTTATATATATTATGTGAATTGCATGCTGTCCAGATAGAGGATATCAAAGCTAGAAGCAATGACTTTGAATCTGTTCAGGTTCATGATGGTGGTTAAAAGAGAAGGCTTTTAGTCAGAATTTGTTACAGACCACCAGATGAAACTGATAAAATTAATGAGAAACTCTACAGGGGAATAAAGAATTCAACTGTTGATGAGGTTCTAATTATGGGAGATTTTAATTTCAGGCAAATTGATTGGGAAATGCTAGAGATAGGTTTTCAAAATGTTCAGAATGGTTTTCTTAACCAATTAGTTAGGTAATCTACTAGGAACAAAGCTATTTTAGATTTATTGTTAACTTCTAACAAAGAAATAGTTGATAGGGTGGAGACTGGGGAACATCTAGATGCAAGTGATCATAGTTTAATTAGATTTGATGTTTTGCTATATATGAAGATAAGAAAAATGAACTTTTGGCTTAAAATTTAAAAAAAAAAAATTTAAATGGATGAGGAGAAATTAACCAATTACCTGCCATGGCCATTTTGTCTTATCGTGAGGGCAAAATCACATTTGTGAATTGAAAAAATTATAAAGAACTTGTCTTTTATTGGATTTCAGATTTTATATTTGTAAATAGTAGCATAACATTCAATTATTTGTACAAAATTGTATTATTTAATGAGGTTTAAAGATAAATTGAATAAAAAAATCCCCAAATACATTTGAGACTATAAATAAGCACCCTCTAAGAACATTTTATTCCAAATTAAAAAAAAAAAAAAATTCCTTGTACTTCAGTGCTGGTCCTGCCATCTATGATTGGTGTCTAAACCTTTTTCTAGTCTGTTTTCTTTATAAAACAGCGTCTGGGCATGTTAAACCTCAGCTGTAAAACTTTTAGACAATCCTAGTCGAAGGTGTCAATTTCAGTACCATGTTATTCCAATTGCTGTATTTCATGTTTGACAAATCATAGGATGATAAGCAAAGCACGTAATGAAACATTGTTCTCTGGATTTTACAATATGAATATGGGTGGCACTTTATTATAGTAACTGCCATTTTATGTAGAGGTTGTATTGGTCAACATTGCTTTTTATAAGCCTTAAAACTTGCTTCTGGAAAAAACATGGGATGTATGTCATTTTTATTATTTTTCTATAGTAACTTAAGTCATGCTGTATCGTATATCTATTTATATTAATCATTATATTGAAAAATAGATATATTTTTAGGAAAGAAATTGATCCACGAATGTTAGGGTGGTGAATGAGTGGTGAATGCAAGGTCTTTACATGAATTAGGTTTAGCACTTTGAACTGAAAGAGTTTGTGATTTTTTGTATTCTTTTGCATTTAAATTAGTAGTTTTAAATTCAATAATTTAGCATAATTTTATATTTAGTTCATAATAATAATATGATTCAGTATTTAGAATGATAAACTTTTGTGATTTGTACCTACTAATACTAGTACCAGTACTGCATAAGTATTTTATATTTTTCCTTCTTACTATCTTTACTTTGTAGTAAGACCCACACTTCTGTTGTCCCTTTAGAATTAAAGCAGTCTAACTGATATATATAAAGTTTATTCTGATATTTTGCAAATGGTTTAAAACTCAGTGTACAAGTGACAATAATAAAACCCAGATGTTGGTTGTGAAACAGACAAAATACATTCATTTCAATAATATGACTTTCTCACACTTGGGGTCTCAATACACTGAAGAGCTTAAGTTTAGAATTCCAACATAAATCTTGCTTATAATGAGAATAATGTGACCAGGACTAATCTTTTAAGTGCTGTAAAGTAATTTATGGTGTCTATATCATTTGGTAATCTCTTCTAACAGGATGTATCAAGTAATTAGGGTCAGGCGGTGTTATCATAAAAGCATTTTCAAAAATAAATTTTCAGAAAGACTCTTGATTATATTAGTTGTATACATTAAATATCACTAAAGGCAAAAGGAAAGTAAAATTTAAATATATATACAATATAATGGGAAGGTTTAGAATTATTCTATTAGATGGCTCTGACACTCAACTGGGTTATTTGAGGCCTATACTTTGCTACAGCAGTAATGTTATGCACTCATCTTGTATTACTACAAAAAATGGCAAAGTATGAAAAGTATACACTAGCTCATCTGAGAGAACTGAAGAAATGAGGAACAAAATTAAGGATGTGAAAAATGAGTTGGTGAAAAGGTAGGAATAATATTTATTCTTCTACAAAGCAAGACAAATTGTAATAGATCAGAAAGCTTTGATAATGTGAATTGTGTATAACAATGTATTATGTAGCTTAACTATATTATTTTAAAACTGCCAAATTATATACTGTAGGCAAGAACTGAAACTGGAGCAAGCAACTTATCAACTTTGGCTAAAGACCAGGTCCTACAGATTAACTAGTAATTTTGGTGAAATAGTGAAAACCTCATGCAAAGATATGCATAACCTAGCAAAAAGGCTAACAAATGCAACAACTTTAAGATCTACAGCTTTGCACAATAGTCTAATGTATAAAAGTGTGGCATTAGAAAAATATGAAAAAGCACTGGAGTAAAAACAAAGGAACTTGGAAGTTTTGATTGCACAATGTAACTGTATTTAGTTGCCACATCTGACCACATCACTGAAGACAACACTGACAGAAATAAAATACCACACTATCTTGAGTAAGCTATCTACAATAGGTAAACGAAAAGCATCTGCTTGAAACGTCACACAAACTAAACTGGAAAAAGTATTCATTTAGACATGTCAATTTATTCTTTACTGTCATGTATCCACATTATTTACAATTAGATGAGCATATGTTGCAGCTACATAAGAAACATAGTTACTGATTCCAAGTTTAAGGTCAACTTTAGTGTTCAAAATAAAAAACATGAAATATTGCTTGGTATAACCAGATAAAATATAAAAATTATATCTACTGAAAGAATGAACTTATTAATACAACGTTAAAATACAAGTCCCACTTTTATTCAAATATTCTAATCTACTGTTCAAACTGTTTTTCCAAAAGGTACATACCTCCTCTTATATAAATAACTATTCTCATTCAGTGCTGCCCTCCATATGAAAAAAAGACTTTTTGTGCATATCACAAGCCTTCAATCTCCCACATCTGGAATTGAATGGTTCTAATGCGTCTTGCATAGAAGTCATCATGCAACAACCCTCCACCAATATGAATGTGACATACTTTCTTGACGCATGTGACTCCTTCTATTCAATTCTACTAAACTATCACTTTGAGCTTTGGTAGAAAATGGAAGCACCTGTTTTCATTGGGGAGGCAGGGTAGGAAATTGTTAGAGGAGGTAAGTACCTATCAGAAATACATTTTTAGTAGAGGAAAATTATAACTTCTGATACAGTATATTACCTCTGGTCACATCAATAGCTAGAATCCCACATTGAACAGGTGGAGGGACCAGTGCGAAGGAAAAAAAAAACATTCAAAGGACACTCCCAAAGAAATCTTTGGAGTCAAAGATTATATGCGGGAGACCACACTACTTCCGAACCAGGTATACTCTTCACCCATTGTGAAAAGATATCGCATACATGGCAGAACATCAGAGGAGCACATCCAAATGGGAGATAACTATGGCAGGATAGTGATCTGAATCATACATTAAAGTTATGAAACTCAATCCTAGAAAATATAAAAATGGGTAAGACTAAAAGGATGTGACCCCAGGTGTAGAGTGGCTAGAGTGTGACGGACCATACACCACAAGTCAATTACATCCAAAACCGAGAAATTATATCCATGCGGAAGTAGGATAAGGATCATACTGGTGACAAGTCAATTACAATCCAAAATCCAGCCATCTGTTGGGGATAAGAAAGAGGATCATACCTTCTTCACCAGAAGTTCATAAGACTGGAGGGAATCTCATACCCCCCAATCCATGAATGGCACATGTTGTTATTTTATAACAATGTGAGAAATTGAATGATCGATCCAGGAACCTGACTTCTGGCACTGAAAAGATGTTTGTGTAATGTAAATCATCTCACTCAAGCATATAATGACAGGAACTGCCCCAAGCACAGGATCATCCTCAGAATAATAATCATAGAGGTATACCGGAAGGGGAAGAACCATAGTGATCTGCAAGAACTTCCACTGTGACTCACTACACAGATGGAGTAACAAGAGTAGAAATGAGTAAGGGAATAGAGACATCTGTAATACATGTGTAAGGTCTTATGTTGATTGGTTCAACTCTAAATTCAAAACCCAGTCACTGGGAACTGATATCCATGTGGGGGTAGTATGAGGGATCCCAATTGAAGGGGTGAACTGTAATTTTGATGGCTCACTCCCATGTTACATAGTAGAGGATATCTCATCATCTTTTTAATTAAAATGAATGATTGATATCCCAGTCAGATGAATTACAGGTAATCTTAAAATAACAAAGACCCTAGTATCAGTGGTATAGGAGTACAACTAAGCCTAATTTCTAACATGAAGTGGACTAGTATCAACTAAACTAATGAAACTTGAATTATAAAACTTAAATAACTACAGATAATAATGTTAAAAGTATTCAAAACCATAACAATATAACATTTCATCTTTCCAAAGTCAGCGGACTGTATGTCTAAATCTGTGGACCTCCAAACATGTGGCAAGGCCCAACAAATATCAGTTCCTAGGATGATCAATCTCCCGATGAAGTAAAGTTGAAAATCTTCCCACAAAGTACCGTGATCTGAAGCCAGTGTAAATGTGTGAATAGAAGATATAACCTCCAAAGTGGTAATGTAGGATTCATAATGCAAAATGAACAACCAAACACATGTCATGTGTGTCACACTAGGGGAAATTCAAGATTTTTTTAAATATTGCCTAAAAAAATTAAGAACTTAAAACTTATATACTATTAAAATATGGTTTATTAGCTAAGATTTTATGCTATACTAATTGGTATAACATAAAAAGAAGCAGTTTAACAAAATTTTGAATGTAAGACACTAAAACTTTGTATCATGCACAGTAAAGGATACCCGTGGCAATAGGGTTAATGTATGATACCCTATACTGAAAGGCAGAACAATCTCGTGGACAGAGTGCATCATCCAACACCTGGCAGTGTTTCGAAATGTACATCAGGTTCTTGGTAGGACGGGCGCCAAATGCCATGGATCAACAGAGATGGGCAGTGAACCCTGTTTGCTTTACTCATGTTAATCCATGAGTGTACAGTCTGAATCGAACATAGTTAAGAAACAAAAGACCACAAGGTACACCAATGAGAGGTCCAGCAGAGACCCCCATCTCAACAGTGGGCATAAAATGACCTTGTGATGGGTTATTTTGTCTTTTTTCCTACATTTTATAGCAATGCATAGAGGACCTATTGGATGGAGTCAATCAACCAACACTTGGCAGCATCTGGAATGGTACATCAGGTCTCCAGTAGAAAGAATCTCAACATCACAGTCATCTAACATATTCACAGGTTGCACAGTGCAGATTTAAGACTAAGTATACCTGGTCAGGTAACACTTGCCACAGAGTGGGATCCAAGTGTGTGATAAAGGCTCCTGCAAAGAAAAATTAACAGAGTACTTACCACCACAAATAAACAGCATTGATGATGTCCTCCAAGGGAAGATGGAAATGTGCAGCCAGGGGCATGGTAAGGCAACAATCATCGGGAGAAAGGGAAAAAATGCTAGGCAAATGAACTGCCTAATTCAACCCAGAAAGGTATAAGGAAACGGTCATGGAAGAGGTGAGGATTTCATGGAAGAAACAAATAGACTCGGGAACCAAGGAGCAATATGTGTCATATACCATTCAAGAGCCCTTACCAGACAAAGGAGGAGGTGGGACCAGAATATTCGAGAAGGGCAGGGGTGGAACATAGGAAATGAGAGAAAACATACCTGAATAACAAATCTGCAAAAGGGAAAAAAAAGTCTGGGCAAATCCCCTAAAATGACACGTGACTAAGAGGCATATTCAGGAAAGGGGAAAAAGGCTGTCCAAATCCAAAACTAAAAGATCACTGAAAACCTTGTTAGGACAATCATCAATGTGTTCTGATTGTAGCATGAAAGTGGTCAACTCCTGATGGACTAGAGCTGTCACTTCATAGGCTAAGAATCATGGTTTCAATCCATTAGACGTGGTCAGGAATTCCACTGGTGTAATCATGACCACCTAACACTGTGAGGGCATAACTCTCCAAGAAACAGAACAAAAACAAAAATTAACTGAAGAAGAAATTCATGAAAATAAAAATGTGTGAAGAGGTTAATTAAATCACGAGCAAAAACACATCTAATCAGTAGGACTGCCAATCAAGAAGTGATTAACATGTGCAAGATTAGAGAGGGCACTAGTTACAACAGGAGTAGTGTTGCACTTCTATTGGTGAAGGGTTGCTGTATGATCATTTGCAAGTTAGTATATGCAGTAATAAGTGGGAGTAACAAAGCTAGTGGTGAACAAACGTTTGCACCAATAGTGGGCAGTACAAGTCAAGAAAGCTTTTTATGACAGGAGGCAAGATATTGTATCAAAAGTTTTGTCTTTTACTCAATTTTTCAGTGATGAAAGCACAACTTGGGGTTTTCATGAAGTATTTGTGTGTGTGTCAACAAATTTACATGGGATTTGTCACAAAGATACATTTTTGTGGGACACAAGCAGTGATATAGATAGTTTTTGATATTTCTGATAAAAGCACACCTGACTGGAAACACTCGCCACAGAGTGGGATCCTGTGAAAACAATATAAGGGACCCTGAAAGGTAGCAATGAAAAAGCTCACCCCTCTGTATAGTCTAGCAGAAATGGTTAAGATAGCTACAGGGGATAGGCAAAATCTTCAGATGAAAAGACTGCCAGATCAGGCAAATAGTGTGAGATAAAAGTATTGGGAGAGGTCCATATATGACTGGGCTGCTAACAACAGAGAAATGTGACAAATCTGATTAAATGTGACTCAGAAAGAATCCTCACCTTCAAAGAGAGCCCAGAAAAAAAATCCTCATCTAGCATTGCTAAAGACATTAGAGCAGGCAACAAAACTTTCCAGACCCTCACTGAACATGACCACGGTCGAAATCTGATTGGACATACAAGTGAGAAATAGTGATCAGATGAATAGGTAAGAAGAATTGGTCCCAAGATGTAGAGAGAATGAGAAGGTGATCTGTGGACAAATAGTACAAATCACTCCAATTGGTGATGTTTGTAGGTCAGCAGCCATGAAAAATAAACCTTCAGGCAGAGAGGATATATGGCATATAAGAGTCAGGACATAAAACGTTGTTGAAAAAGAGCCTGTACTCTAATTTTAATATATCTGCTAGGTAACTGGAATGGTTATTTCAGATCAAGGACCTGCAGCTACTTGAGGAATCTGGAGAGTACTGGGGACTCAAAAATTATGTAGTCATGATAATCGAAAGGTAGTCGATAAAGCTCCCTTAAACAGAGTGACTATGGAAAATGAAAAAACCTTTGCCAAAGAGCCAGGTCAAGAAACAAATTATGGTTGGCACTTCTGCCCAAAATAGGTTCAACCTCCTCTCAATACACCATTGTCGATATGCGTGTCATTTTCACTGACAAAGGTTCATCTCGGAGTAAGCAAAAACTGAGACAGATACATGGCAACCTTAGAAATTAAACACTGATGCTCTGTAAAATACTGCACGATCTCCATGCCTGAAATTTAACTTCTGGATAGCTGGGTATAATATGACAGATCATGGTTGCTTCCACAGAGATAGCTGAAAAAGAAGTGGAAGAGGTGAACACTCCGAAAGGTACTGCCAAAGCAAAAACCAGGGTGTAACAGCCAATCTGGTGCTATCAACAGGACCCGACAATGGGTTGGAACAAATCATATTTAGTACCCTGCATAACATATAAAAATGAGAGAAGGCCTAGAGTTGTAATCCCATCCTGTCCTGACAGAATGCATCTATTGCCAAAGCCTGAAGGTGAGGTACTGGAGACAAAATTGCCAGTAGTTGAGTGATCCAATGAGAGGCCATCCCACCAATCAGAGTTGCAAAAATTAGAGACAATCCAACAGAATCTTGCAATGCAAGCATCTATTCTGTTGGGAGAATCAGTAAGAATTGAGACAGTTCACCTGCTACCACTGACATAACACGTGGAACATGGCAAGCTAGTAGTATAATAAGACAGTAATGGTCCCAAGAAAGGAGATTCAAAAATCTAAAACAAGAAGCCCTGGATCAGGTGTCTCCTTGACGAGAAAAACAGAACACCACCTTGGAATTGGCAGAGTGAAGCCTGACAATTTTCACCTTAATAAGCCCAAACCACAAGGCATTCATTGCCCATTAAAGAGCAAGAAGGACTAAAACATTGTTTAGGGAAGTCTCTTTGTCTGTGCATATACCCTGGAATTCCTTACTGTTGTTATATGCACAACATCCATGAAGTAAGGTATTAATGAAAAGATGGAACTCTGGACAAGGTGGCAGTAGAGGAACCCATATCATAGTAGTGGCCCAACTTAACCCCTCAAGATCAAGGACTGATCCCAACTAATGAAACTGGGGATACCAGTGAATTGATGTTTATGATCACTTAGTCGCACAGAAACCATTAAAAGGATCTCTTGTGCTCTCGTCCCAAAGGATTCCAGTGATGCTCACATTCATAGAAGAGAAAGAGCCATCCATGTTGTGGGAGGAGAGGTGAGTAATAATCTGACATCTTCTTCCATAGCATTCAGTCAGATGGAAGTGAACTGAGCCTGACTGAGAGACAAGATGAAAAATAAAAAATACCCAGACTGATGACATATGGAATTGGAGCAAGGATAGATGTTTCAGCCTGGAAAATGAAGCCTGCCTTGGTCATTTCTGAAAATAGAATCGGGATGTGATGTTATGACAATTGACAAGATAGTGCCAGCAGAAACCAGTCATCTATGGAATAGCTTTGCACATTGTGATGGTATGGAGGTGACGAAAAAATTCTTACAATTTGGCAGAACCCATGTGATGCCGATGTGAGTCCCACAGTAAAAACCTGGAACAGTAGTACCTGATCTTTGTGCACAACAAATGCCGTTAGTGGTGGGACTCCACCACTATGGCAATGTGCAGATGGAGCCAACTACAGCAAACGTGAACATCTACAATCCCAGTAGAAAACATCAACTCAGATTGATGAATGAGTAACATGTGAACCTTGGAGAATCTAGGCATGGATACAGACGAGAAAGATCATTGACTGGACCCCAATCTTCTGTCTGCACAGGCCCAAAAACCAGCAGGAATAAAACGTCAGAAGAACTAGCATGACTTACTCACTACCCCCACACCAACCAAACTCTGATATCCCTAGAACTATGTTCAAAATCCTGATTATCTGTGAGAGACAGAAACCCCACAGGTTGGGTGGATAATAGAGATGAAGATATGAAATGAATGACAAATCCTGACTCAAGGACCTGCAGTGTTCCTGGATCCGTGGTTAAGGTTACCATATGTCCAGACATTCTTGAAGCTGAGCCCCCACACACTATGAAAGTATATAATAATAACTGATGCCACTGGCGATCTAACCAAGCAATTCAAAACAAGGCAAGTTTTTTATTTTGCTTTTTGATAGCCAATTGTAATACATGATATCATGCCATTCAAGTATAGAAAAGGCTGTTGCTTAGCAACAGATTAACATGGAAAGCGGATGTGGCTTATATTAGAGGGGAAAATGATATAAGCTTTTTCCTGTAATGTTTGCAGTTGTAATGTTAAACTCGTGATTGGAATTTTACGTTGCACACATAGATTGTCATAGAGGTACTGAGACTAAGCTGAATAGAAACAAATGAAACCAAAGCTAAGATATTTTAACTGAATGCATGTCACATGATAACAAAACTGTAGTTTTAATTGTTTGTTTCAAAACAAAAGGAATAATAACTTGAATAATATAAAACTTTGAATTATAATAAATTTGATATTGTTAGTTTCATTAAAATACTTTGATAATAAAGTGGTTTAATTAAGTTTTGAATGTAACTCAGTAACACATTTTATGATATGCTCACAAAGGAATTTAAAGAGTGTACTGGGAGTCACAGGGTTAATGCCCTCAGCAAGATTATGAGAGTTCACAGACTACTGTATTTCATTTACTCCATGTACCTGAGCTTACCTTTCAGGTGATTCTTTACTCATAGTTAATGTATTTACCATCCAGATTACCTAGTTTTAATTAGCAGTCTGCTAATAGTACTTGTTGATACACGTATAAAACATATTTTTAAAAAGTACAGAAAAAATTGTAGTTTTAAGCTTTATTGTACATACTCACATGTGCTCCACTAATATACTTGTCCAACATCTGACCCCCTAATGTTTGGCCTCCAATATCCCACAGTTGAATAGCAACACTGACATTACCTAGAAACACCACAAAATTAAATTATATAGTTATAAAGAACTTGCTTTTTCTTAAGAAAATAACTTAGAAATAGTTACATATAAACTACAGTAATTTAAAAGTTAAAGAATCTTTTACATCACTTATACTCATGTATCAAGACAACAATTAAGGGTTCACTGAAATTGTTTTCAAACACATACTTTTCTCAATGCTTTTAAGGCATATTTCACATTTATTTTATAGTGCACCTACACATATCACCTTTCATTCAAAGAATTCTAATTTGCACTACTTATTTGACAAATGCAACATCAGGTTTGTTTTTTAAAGAAAAAGCAAAGTTGAAAAAAAAACATACATGTCCATTAAACAAAGCAAATTGAAATATTCTCTTGTCCAATACCATTTCCTATTTACCTGCTTTATGAATGTATCCTAATGTGTGCATAGTTTTACCAATTAAAAAAGTTAGACAAGGTTTAAGCTAAAAAAAAATAGGATTTAATAATTTATTATAATTACACAAAAATCAAAAAGGCCAACATTTGCAGACAAATGCTACATGTCTCTGCCATGCAATGCAATGTGGCCAATTTTGACACCAGAAAAATCTAAGTCTGTCTATATCACCGCTTGGAATCTGCAAGAAGATATCTTTGTACCAAACCTAGGTAAGTTGGTTGATATACACATGAATTGTTCACAAAAACCCCAAATTCTGCTTTCCTTACTGAAAATTTGAACAAAAAACAAAATTCTAAAATTGTCTAATCTCTGTTTGGGACCTGTACAAATATTATCTTTGTACCAAATCCCATGTAAATTGGCCAAAATATGGTGGAGTAATTTTCAAAAAAACCTAAAATTGTGCTTTTTGTGACATTTTGACCACCCTATAATAACTAAAAATGTACAAGTCTAACATTTTTGTTTGTCAATGTGTATTGCCTGTAAAAAAGTATCTTTGTACCAAATGCCATGTAAATTGATGAAAACAAGCCTAAGTAATTGACCAAAAACTTCTAAATTATGCTTTTTTCTGAGCTCTAACCCCCTAAAAAGAAAAAAGAATCAAAACAGGCAAATCTAACATTTTTAATTCAATGTGTTGGGGGCATGACAATTTATATTTGTGCCAATTTTCATCTTGATTGTTATAAATGTAACTGCAAAAGAGCACAAAATATACATTTTTGTGTTGTTTTACCTTTAACACCATAAAATCCTTAAAAACGCCTAAGTCAAAAAATTAAAAAGGGGTCTGGACATATTGGCCTAAGGTATAACCCTACCAAAGTTCAAGTGAATTCTCTGAGAAATGAAAGAATGGCAGTCAATTAAAAAGTGTTTGGAAAAAGAAGAAAATAGAGAAAAAAGTATGTCTTCTCTCTACAGAGACATAATTAAACAAGAGTTAAATTTGCTTATTTATTCATTAGTAAAGGCATACTCTGAAAAAAATGATTAGCTTGGATTAAGTCAACTAGATTTGTTAAAAGATAATCAATATATAAGTTTAATGTTTTACTACAATTTGGCAGGTTTCTCTTTTCTGAAAGATACAGTGATTTTGTTTGTGGCATCATCACAATGAGATAATACAGTAATAAATAACAGTAGAAACTTTAAGAAAGCAAAACTCCCATTTATTACTCTATATTACAGTTTGTATGAAATACATAGCTATTAGACTTATTTTAACAAAAGTGAAATCAAGATTCAAATTAGGAATGCATGAATGGATTAACGAGATTCCCACTGTCCCTATCTACTATCTAGTTTGTATGAAATACATAGCTATTAGACTTATTTTAACAAAAGTGAAATCAAGATTCAAATTAGGAATGCATGAATGGATTAACGAGATTCCCACTGTCCCTATCTACTATCTAGCGAAACCACAGCCAAGGGAACGAGCTTGGAAAAATCAGCTGGGAAAGAATACAAGTTCTCATTTCATCACACATATACTAGTACCTGATCATACAGTTATCTGCTGTAATACTCTCACTGAGTTAAAATGCTTTTGAAATAAATGGTACACCCAAATAAGATTAGTTTGGTTTTCCTTTTTCTGCTCATATATACTTTTGTTTGTAATTAATAAAAAAAATATTTCATTTTAACATAATTTAAAACTACTCAGTAATTAGTATTCCTTGTGAGTATTCTTAGTATCAATCTACTTTTGAATGAGTTTTAGGGAAATCTGCAATAATATCAATTACAGAAACAATATTGTTGCTTTTAATGCATAATATCTTGTATGCTATTACGTACCACAAATACTTAAGGTAAGAATCAGTTTTATGCCATTTGCTTATAAACATTTTTTCACAGGTGTATCAGTGCTCCCACCCACACAGTTTTCTATAAGCTAAGTAATGGTTCAGATGTAAGAAAAATATATATATATATATATATAAAAATTAACACAGCACAGATTTCCCAAAGTCAATTACAACACATAAGCTGTAGTGAAGAATGGTAACCTTTTGAATAAAATACCCTTAGATAGACAGTGAATGAGAATATAAATCCATGAATGATACAAATATAAACATATCTGAAACATTGGGCAGTTTTGGTGTTTATCACTTCTACTGGTGAATTTACCTTTATTTTCATCAGCTATTAAAACATTAAACATTCCAACAGTATAAGTTATTGTACAACATCTGACAATTCAGTACCTGCTATAAAGTCTATGAATGTTAACATTGTCACTACATGGAACAATTAGGTAGTGCCTTGAAAAGCTGAAAAGCTTATACACATGTTTCAATTAATTGAAATAGCTCTCATCCCTGCATGTAATAACATGTACTTTACTAGTATATGTTGCTAAGCAACATCAGACCACACCCCTTCACCAATAGGAAGGTAACACAACCTCCATGTGAAGTGTTCCCCTTGAGCACATTGAGATTTTTCTCAGTAAGGCAAATAAACACAGCAGAAGTAGGGAGACAGGGTGGGTGGGTGGTTCTGTGGAAAGGTTAGTATGTGAAAAACATTTTGAGATCAGGATAATGTTAACATCAGACTATGGTACATGCCTCTCAAAAGAACAATCTCACATTGAAAAGCAGGTAGAAGGGCCAGTGTGAAGGAATAAATTAAAAAGATAAGTTCCTTTCTGAAAATATAGTGACAGGGCATCAAACTTAGTGGGAGCAGCACTTGGTGAAAAACTGCATCTATTTTTATCAGGGAATACTCTTCCCCCAACATCGGTGGTTGTTCAGAAGGGGTTCTTTCAAAAGAACTTTGATCTTTTTCCTGTAGTATTACAAAGGTGGGCAGAATGTGGAGGCTGCTTAACCACCCTATATATCTCAATGAGTCAGCAGAACATAGAAGTTAAGTTTGGCAAGGGCAATGTGTAAAGTCAGGCATTACAAGATAGATTTGTACTGGAATATATCATCCCAGGCCTGCATCCTGAGGAAAATTCAAGACCTACCTCCTGATCACACCCATCAGGAAGTGTCTGGTTGTTAGTGATGGAGTAGCCTGTACAACTCTTCCAGACTGACCCTTCTGCCTTACTTTTGATTGAGAGGTTCATCCACACAGTCTCATACCAGTAGAATTACATCAACCAGAAGGGAAAACTCTCCATATCAGTGGTTTGATAATAAGGAAGCAAGGGTTCTCTCACTCCACTAAAAGAGATTGGGTGGGAGAAATTCGCATAAGAGAACACTAAACAGGAATTGTCTGATTTACATAAGGTCCATCACTGAGAAACTGTGCAATGGATTACCATAACTAACCACAGCAGGAGCTGTCTTGTTGGTTGTTTAGCCACTCTATATTATTGTAATTTTTTGTATAAGTACTGTTAAAGCAGTCTTGTGGAAAGCCCCACCCCAACAGTGGGCACTCAGTAACGGCAGATGGGCTTATCACTTTTTCTTATCTTCTACTTGATGTGGATTTTGTTGTTTTTTTGTAGTTGTATTTTCTAAAGGGTAAAGCTGTAATGAAAAAAAAATTGTCAACGACTCACCCACTTAGGGCCACTGTGAAAATTGGAGAATGATAATTGTATATGATTTTCTTGGCACTTGTGTATAATATTAAAAAATAAATTATTAACACAACATTAAAATATGTACACAATTAAAAACATTGGTATGTACTGGTAAAAATGAATGAACAAAGGAATTTAGAAAAATCTACTTGTGGGAAATATTTCTGTTTTTATGCTACCACACCAGGAATCATATCATAATAAAACACAAAAAATGCTTGAATTTTACACTTATAGTTAATGGCTTTGTATTAGCATAGTAACTTCATTGTTAAAGGATGTTTATTATGTCTGAATAGTAACACTGTTAAAGTTTCTTTCTATATGTATACCCACCAATGGCAGAGCAGTAAATCTGAAGGCTTATAATGTTAAAAACTAGGTTTCAATACCCATGGTATGCACACTGTGCAGCTTTATACTTAACCGTAAACAAACAAAAAATCTTTCTATATAATGTAACCAACCATGGTACCTTTGTTAAAGGACTGTGTCATCCGTGTTGCATGTAAATGCTTATAAAGGGTGAGAGAAAGTTACAGTACTTCTTG
Source organism: Limulus polyphemus (assembly GCF_000517525.1). Taxonomy (NCBI): domain Eukaryota; kingdom Metazoa; phylum Arthropoda; class Merostomata; order Xiphosura; family Limulidae; genus Limulus; species Limulus polyphemus. The sequence goes on from NW_013669844.1 coordinate 58,750, forward strand.
ATCAGTGCACATTTATAAATATTACTGGTTTTAATGTTTACAATTAATGTTGGTTTGAGGTAAAGCTTGAAGTAAAGGCGATGGAAAAGTTCAGTATGCAAATATACCAAAAGTTTTCTACTTGTTTGTTTTCATATAGAATCTTGTAGGTGTATGTGCACTTTTCAAATAACATTTGCCCAAGAAAATCGGTAAGATGTTATTAGCCTAGATACCTATTGTTCTGTGTCATTCCCTGGAGATAGCATCTGGATTGCTTGTGCAAATATACCAAAAGTTTTCTGCCTGTTTCTTTTAATATAGAATTTTTCAGGTGTATGTGCACTTTTCACATAGTGTTTGGCCAAGAAAATCATTACGGTTTTATTAGCCTAGATACCTATTGTTCTGTGTCATTCCCTGGAGGTAACACCTGGATTGCTTGTGAACATAAAAGTCATTAAGCTGGATCTAGTGTGTGAATATGGACAGCAGTTTTCTCCAAGGGCAGTCAAGTGATATCTTAAGCTTACATTCCATTATTTTCAAACTGAAATTACCAGTCATGTGGTTAATACTAGTCACTCTTGGTAGTCTTATGTTACCATTTCAGCTAAGTAACATAATGTTTAGTCAGTCTGGAACAAACCTTGAAAATTATAAGCAATTTTGGATCTAGCTTCTCAGTAAAAAGCAAATATCTCTCACATGAAGCAAATACACACGATGTGTTTGTATTTTTGAATAGTAAAGATTGTTCAGTGTTTTTACCCAGAGCATAGCAGCTCATAGAATGGCTCCAAGTTTTTTTTGTTGTTTTTTTTTTCAAGTACAAACTTTTAGCTGATAGCTCCATCATTTCTTGACCAATTTGAGATCTAATTACAGTTTTGGACTAAGGAGGTCAAACCCTTTTGACTGATATATTTGATCATGCTCAAAGTCTTATGGCTTAATTTACTCTAATCCTGCCCAAAAGAATTTCAATTTAAGGATAGGCTGGTAGAGATCCTGATGAGTAGTAAAATGGAATAAGGTATACGCACGCCCCACAGCTAATAAAAAGGAAAAAAAAGGTCTCATAGATTAATTTACTCTAATCCTGCTTAAGAGAATTTCAAGTGCCATGGCTATTGAGGATTCCCTCATATTTTACTATATTTGTGTCCAGTTTCTTTCTTTCTTTCTCACAAACTCAGTTACTCATAGAGTTTAGAACCACTTTGTCAAAAATATCCTAATTTCCAGTTATTCTGTATACTTATCTTTCTGCTGTAAGAGAAATAAATTTGACTGCAAACACCACAACTATACTTATATGGACTTACATTATCATCATTAATAAAGATATCACTTTCCAACAAAACAAAGAACCTTCAAAATTAAATGCACACACAATAAAAAATGTGCAAAAAGATGTGTGGGGCAAACTGTGCTCTGCTACTAAAAAAGAAATGTGAGGGACATTAGTAGTATTTAAGTTCTGGCTATGAACTCCATTCATATTGCACGTTTGTATACCAGAAAGTGAAATGTGGTGCTAGTAAAAATGCAAAGTGGAAAAATTATGGCATTGTTTCTTCCAAAAAGGAAAAAAATACCAAAGAAAATTGTATGTTATCTGCAAGCAATTCATTAATGCATGTGCAAATTAATACAATTTTAAACAGTTTACTGGCTCCATTAATGACCAATAATATGGACATGGCCATAAAGTGTTCTCGATGCAATATTGTTTGAACATGACTCTAGATGGGACATTAAGACATGCTAAGCTCACACATTTAGCTGCATTCAATGAGGCAATGCTTTCTATGTATATTTATAATTTGAACAACTGTACAAACAATCAATAAAAAGTTTTAGCTTCTTGTCTATGAAACAGTTCATTGATACAAATAAAACCTGGATTTGTATTGAAAGGAAATATTTTTTTTTAAGTCTCCCAAATAAAAGGTTTGTTTGTTGTTAAGTGCCATGAATATCAAAACCCAATTTTAAGCTTGAAAAACCCTCTGACTTACCTACAAGCCATCAGGTGCCCCTAAATAAAAGGGTGGGCAAAGTATATTTCATTTTTTCATCCACTTGTTAAATTAATACCAATACCAAAAAGATATAGGAAATGCAAATGTTCAACTGAATAGTACAACCTTATGTTGACAAACTTCCAACAGAATTTTTAAAAGTCTGAGATGGAAAGTTTTCTGGAAAATTATCTAAAAGTATTTTCTTTATGATTTTTATATTATGCAACTGCTCTAATTAAATCTTCTAAATATGAAATGTTAATATACAGGCTACAAAAGATGCAAGTTACTCCAGAACTTTCAGTTAATAATTTATAGTGAGATGTAAAATACTGAACTATATCTTCTTGTGGTTTCATATTTCAGTGTCTCTTCAGGACAGAAAGTGTCAAATATTTGGGATTGCCTTTATAGGAAAGTTAGCAGTTATTTTTTAATGGTGCTCTATTTTATAGCTGTCTAATGTAATCTATTTTTTGCACTCATGTTTTCATTTAGAATTACGCCATTGTTCCTAGATCAGGGGTTCTAGAATTTGATATAGGGCTATTATCTAAAACTGTGATCATTGTAAAGCTGTACAATTTGTAGCTATTCTGTACTTTAAAAATGTAACATTTCTCACATATTTTGGAACCTTAAACATAAGGAGGGAGTATACTAGCTGTGAATTGTGACCAGTTGCAGAGAAAATGAGCATTTTCAAAGTGTCTATAAAATGGATGATTCCCTCATTCATTACAAGGATTGGTTAAATATTTCAAAAAGAAATGTGACTGTCAGACAATTAGCTATGAAAAATGTGGACATTTCTTTCAATATATAAATTTATATTTGGTAGATTCAGTGTTCAGTTACATATATCAAGTATTGTGAGGAGTCTCAAAAATTCCTATATAATACCTATGCCACCGAGTGGGATTTAGCTTTATTTCAAGATGAAGCAAATCAATTTCAAATTAATCAGTCAGTGTATGTTATGCAACCCAAATGAGAAAGTATTTAACAAGTCTAGAAAAAATCTGCATGTGTATTTTTAATGTGTCACTTCCCCACAACCAGTATTTTTAATGTGTCACTTCCCCAAAACCAGTATTTTTAATGTGTCACTTCCCCACAACCAGTATTTTTAGCAACTTTTAAAGTACAGTTCAGCAAAGCACTTCTCAAGATATGTGCTCATTACAACTTTTAGTAAGATTAAAAACAAATGTAGAATATGGATGTACATGTAAGTTTAAGAGGCTCATTTACAATAATCACACTAACTAACATTATTTCTGTCACTGCAATTTTTGACTCAGTTTTAAATTCTTGGCTGATTCAAACAGATTTTCCTCTAGGATTTGCCTGTACTTTGCATAATCCATCTTCACCTCAATCCTGACGATGAGGAGCATCCCCATGACATGATGCTGCCACTACCATGCTTGACAGATAGGATGGCACTGACTGGGTGATGTGCTGTGGAGGACTTGCACCAGATGTAATGTTTTGAATTTAAACC
>NW_013669844.1:62286-63136 GCF_000517525.1 Limulus polyphemus
GAGAGCCCAGGCTATGTATTTGCCGAGATTGTAGATGAATGAATCATAAGTGGACAGTATAGGTCATAGGGGCAGTCCTGTTTGTGTGGTTTAGGAATGCCATAGAGTTGTGGAGTGCGTGGATCAGTTTTGATGTCGTGTCACTCTTCACCGAAGTCCCCGCCAATGAAGCTTGCAATATTGCACTCAACCTCTACATCAATGACCCCAACAAGTTAATGCACATCCCCAGCACACTTTTTGCTTCTCTCTTAGAATTTACAACGACTAAAACCAACTTCATTTTCAACAACGAACATTTCCTTCAAATAGATGGTTTAAGTATGGGCAATCCTGTTTCACCCATTCTTGCCAAAATATTCATGAACCTGATCGAAACACAAGCCATACATTCTGCGCTTCATCCCCCACTATACTGGTACAGATATGTCGATGACACTTTTGCTGGTTTCACTTCTACAGAACACACACTAACTTTCTTTAAAGACATAAATTCCATTCACCCCAACATCAAATTTACCATAAAACACGAAAACAATAAACAGTTATCCTTTCTTAACCTCAAAATTATTAGATCTGACACTGAGTTTAAAACAAAAATTCACCGCAAAAACACACACACACTGGTCCCTACATCCCCTGGAATTCCGCTCATGACACCACACAAAAAATCAATACACTTAAAAACCTCATAAACACAGCCACAAGACTCTGTTCAACAGACTACATAAATGAAGAAATTAACCACTTAAAGCATTCCTTTATTCACACCAATAAATTCCCACCAGCTATAGTTGAAAAGCTCTCCAACATTCCCCACAATAAAACTCCACTCACGAACAAAATTGAC
>NW_013669844.1:63344-70940 GCF_000517525.1 Limulus polyphemus
ATGTTCAATACTGTATATATATACATATATCCATGTTAGTGTAAATTAGATGTACCTGATGATGACAAAACCTTGTCGAAACGTTGTACATTTGCTGTTATGTTAAACTTGTATTAAAGTTTTTCTTCATTACCCATTCAAGCCGTCTCCAGCCATTATTAGACCAGAATATTGTTGATGTATAAACACTAACTCTCATCTCAGACATGGAGCTTTGCAAGTCTTTCAAAATCACTGTTGCTTTCACAGTGGCATCCCTAACCAGTTTCCTGCTTGCCTGCTACTTAGTTTGGAAGGGCAACCTAATCTGGGTAGTGACTGGGCAGTAGGAAGCACATTCCACTTCTTAATGATGGACTTCACAATACTCAAAGGGATAATCAGCTACTTTGAAATTATATTGTAACCTTCTCCTGATCTGTCCTTCTCTACCACTTTATTCCCAACTTGTTTGGAAAGCTCCTTGCTCTTCATGGTTGTTTGTCATATCAATATGCCAGTTATGCCTTGAACAGATGCATTTACTATGAAGTTAAACCAGTTTGATTACATACAGACAGAGACCATTACACAAATTTTGTGACCTTTCAAACATTAACATTTTCTTAAATTGAAACTGTATTTTCAATAATAGTTACCTACAAAGCTATTACTCAACTGCCAGGGTTTCTTCCTTTGTCCATCTAAGCATTGATCTGATTTTTTTTTTGCTTGCATCAGTTTTTTATACCCCACTCAACTGCCCTTGTGGCACTCTCCACCTACGCCAATGTGCCCTCTATCCTGGTACTGAATAAAAGCAGCTCATTCAGATAATGCTATCACTTTTTTTTTTTTAGACTGACTCAATATACAGTCTCTAACACCAGCTCTTAGTGGGGAAGATGGGTGGGAGAGTGTCAGCAGAGGTAAGTCTTATTGGAAATACATTTTTGATTTAAGAAAATGTTAACTTCCAAATCATACTTACCTTCCCTCAAACTAGAGATAGAACCCCACACTGAGAAGGAGGAGGGGCAGTTAGGACATTATCTATAAAGAAAGCATGTGCATAGATTATGGGTGTGTCAATAGAAGATTGGCACCCTTGTGGGGAACTGCACTACATCCAGAACAGGTATGCTCTTCACCCGGAACTAAATTCATGTACTGTGGGTGGAATTTTACATGATTTATCATCACTATTGGGAGGCCCCTACCAGAGAGTTGAGGTTCTACTGCTCAAGGTTGGAATTATAGGGCCATGGTCCCTATATCCCACATTGGTGGCTATGGCAATCAGACCACAATGTTATATACTTATGAGTGGATGAAACCTGTAGCCATAGGGTGATGTGTTCTGGGCCACCAAAATCATGATGAGAAAGAGAGCAACATCAAAGTGGACAAACCTTCTCTTCAACCTGAAGAAATCCAAAAGGCAACACCTCAGGCTCAGAATGACGTGATCTTATATACCTTACTTGATGTAAGGAAACATAACTCATCCAGTCTGGAATTATGAACACTCATCCTCATTCCCTAACTATGTTGACAAAGTACATTCCACTTTCCCACAGAATTATGAGGAGGACATGGAACAAACTGTGCTAAACCAAGGACCCAGGATGGGACCACTCTGCTTTCGGGAATTACAAGGAGACAATGAACCCTCTTCCATGAAAAATGTACTGAACCAATACTGTTAAAAAAGAAGGGCCAAACTGTACAGCCGAGCATCAAACTTGAACCAGTATTATGAGTAGGCTCTCGCTTTACTCATGATAGTCCATGAGTGGCAGTCCAGCATAGTACAGTTATACCACTCAATCAGCCTCTAGGTAGTTTTATGGAACACATCATTTCTACAGATCCTGTTGCAACGTTGATAAAATATATTGAATTAGTGGTTGCTTGTGCAGAATTAGTTGGATAAAAGCAGATATGTCTGGGCAACACTCGCCACAGGGTGAGATCTGTGAAAACGAGATAACGGACTCTGAAAGGTAAAGAAGAGACAAGCATAGCAATGAAAATATTCACCCCTCTGTATAATCTAGCAGAAGCAGTTGAGATAGTTAGAGGGGGGTGGTCAAACACCCTGAGATGAAGGTACTACCAAATCATGCAAATAATGTGAGATAAAAGTATTGGGGGAGGTCTACATACCAGCCCACACAACATCCTCCAGCAGGCAATTCAACTGGGCCACTAAGGACATAGAAATATGATGAATCTGATTAGATGTGACTTGCAGAAGATTCCTTGCCTTCAAAGAGAGCCCAGAATAAGCAATATGGAACAATTTTATATCCATCTTGTCAATAGAACTGGAGATGAATCCTGAAAAACTGAATGATCCCAATGAACAAAAAGACATTGTCTAGCATCTCTAAAGGCATTAGTGGGGTAATAAAACCTTTAAGACACTCAATGGACATAAAGATGATCGAAATCTGATCAGTCATAGAAGTGAGAAATAGTGATCAGATGAATTGGTGAAAAAAATGTATCCCCTTCCATGGCTGACAGTGTCTTAGGAAAGACCAGTCTGAGGACATAAGTAGAATGATAAAGCATGCTGTGGACAATCAGTAGAAAACACTCTAACCAGCAATGTCTATAGGTCAGCAGCAACAAAAATAACCTTATGGTAAAGGTAAGACCTGGCATATGAGGCTAAGGTCACAAACAAGTGTTGAGAAAGGGCATATATTGTATCTTAAATACACAAATTAGGTAAATGGAGTGGTCATTTGGGATAAAGGACCAAAAGCGACTTGAGGAAGCCAAAAAAAACTGGAGACTAAACAGTTTGAAGTAAGTTCAACATCCTTTCAATACACCATTGCCAAAATGTGTACCATTTCCATCGCAGGACTAAGCAAAGCCTGAGACAGATATATGGCAACCCTTGAAATTAAGCCCCAACACTGTGCAAAGGACTGCATAACTTCCATGCCTGAAGCTTGAGCTTCTAAATAGCTGGGTGTACTATGTCAGATCATGGTTTCCTTCACAGAGAAGACCAAAGAGGAAATGAAAGAGGAAGGCACTCCCAAAGTTGCCACAGAAGCAGAAAAAAAGGGTGTCGCTGCCAATCCAGTGCTATCAACAGGACCCAACAATGGATTGGAACAAATTATGATTAGTACCTTGGTAACATATGATTTGGAGGGAAGTCCTAGCTTTGTAATCCTGTCCCATCCGGATGGAATACATCCATTGCCACAGCCCGAAGAAGAGGTACTGGAAACCAAATGCCAGTAGTTGGGTGTTCAGATGAGTGGCCAATGCACCAATCATAAGTGTTTAAAAATAAGAGCCAATCCAATTGAAAAACTTGTGATGCAGCATCTATTCTGTTGGGAGAATCAAAATAGATTTGAAAAGAAAGACCAGCCAGTGCATGCAAGGGACCTTCCAAAGAATAGTGGGGATAGTAATTTCCAATTACTCTTCATACAGGGCCAGGAGAGGCCAGACAAACATAGAATAATGGAACTGGAGACTCTGAAAAAGCATGTACTGAGCAAAGGAACACATGATCCAGCTGAAAACATAGGATGCTGTGGCTAGGCCAAAAGAATGGAAACAGAACTAAAAGACACAATCAGTATGATAAAACAGAGTAAAAATGGGACACAGGACAAAGTGAAATGTGAAAGAATGCATTTGAAATGTCTATCTTGGTTAAACACAGCCTTTGAGGAAAGGTACACTGAATATCCAGAATCAAGGATCAATGAGAAAGTAATTCAGAGATAATTATGGGATAAGAATAAAAGCGTGATCAGGATGGGAGACAGGTTTTATAGTTTCCACTGCCCAAAAAATAAGGATTCAAACCCTAACAATGATGAAAATTCAGAAAATCATGGAGAAGATTTTAGTAAAGAGGACAATGAGAAAGAAGAGGTGCAGTGTGATATATGAGAAACACAAATGTTGAGAAAGAACATGGAAAATCTCAAGGTTACTGGAGAAGGAAGAACTAAGGAGGGTAAAGTGGAAGGCATGAGCACTAACAGGACCAGTTCGAAAGTCATTACCAAGAGCTAGCTGTGCAGGAAGGGGAACAAAAACCGAAGCAAAAGATCAAGGTGCAAGAGAGATATAATCTGAAATGACTCCTAAAGATGGCTGGTAGACAAAGGTACCCATGAACTACTGAGTTGGAAATTCAAGGAAACAACAGATGATTCCTCGCAAGTAGCCTTAGCCTTGAAACCCAAGGAATTAGGAACACTTTCAAAGAAAGGTCTGTAAGAAAATGGATCGGATGAAAGTCCTGGATATAAGAGGAAAGGATGTGGATAACCGACCGAGAAGATCCACACAAAAAACAGGTCAAACAGAGACCTAGTGAAAGAAATGGAAATGAAAGAGAGAAAAAAAGAAGAATAGGTGTTTCCATCAAAACCACTGGGGTCGTAATGAAGACCCTCAGAGAGGAGGTGAAGGGTGGGACTAAAGTAAACAGAAATGGATACTATATATTACTGAAATGTTCTCTTAGACAAAACAGACATTATCTACTATACAGAAAAAAGAAACAAAGCAACTAAAACAAGACAATCTCAATGATTATCTGGATCACACTGTTATGCTATAACTGCATACAAACTAAATAAACAAAAAATTTTCAAAGTTCCTATATAAGTAAAGCAAGTGTAACAAACATACATATACCTGCGTACCACACACATTACCAATATTACAGTTATTTTCAATAACATAGTACAAAAAAATATTTTCAATACATTGTACATAATACATATAGGTAAACAAGACATTTGAATGTAATATACATTTCTTTATAAATTAAATTATGAGAGCTGTCATGATCAAAAAACTATGTGAAAAATGTTATGTATATGAGAATCCTCTACTTTTGAAAGTAGACAAGGTAGACCAATAGGCCGGTGTCCTCAACTTCACCCATATTCATAAAAACATTCTAGATGATGAAGTTTTCTAGGTGTTATTGAATAAAGTGTTAGGTCTGTTGCAACCATCAAATTTTTTGGTATATTACAAGGCTCAAAGATGATAAACCAATACTGTCTGAAGTGGTTGTTATCTTAAAAAAGATAAGGCAACACAATGAAGACACACTGTGGCACTACTACTGTCAGCAGCTGATGAACAGTGCTTGATAACAACATTTTCCACTTGTTGGGATTTTTGTTTTAATTTTAAACTAGCAGCCTAAATGTTTGACCTACAGTACAGAAGTTATACAGGTTGAGACTTAGACAAAAAGAAATACAGACTAAAGTCATGGACATGACCATGAAGCAAGCTGAAAATACCACTAATAAAGATCAAAATATAAACAGTTAAACTTGTTACTGCACACTATAATTTCTACCTCCTCCAAGATGAAGACAGTAGTAGTAACAGCATGGATTAAGAATGAAGAGTGAAACCTGGCAGCTGCAGCTACAACAACTAGTGAAACTGAAGTCAACAAAAATTAACATTTTTCTTATACTGAAAATGTATTTCCAATAGGTACTTACCCCCTCACACAAAGCTATCTCATTCTTCTTTCTGCCTTCTAAGCATTGCTTAAAAATTTTCACACATAGCGCACCAGTCTATATACCCCATAAATTTTGCACCACTTTTGAACATGTGCATATCATGTGACTACTCTCCATCAATAGTATTACACCACCTATATTGACACAGCTAGCTCCCTCTGCTATTCCCACTCAATCCTCACTTTCAAAAATTGGTAGGCTCTAAAAAAATAACACCAGCAGTAGGGTAGGAAGTGTGTGGAAGGTGGCAAGTACTTATTGGAAATACATTTTCAGGGTAAGAAAAATGTTAACTTCCAATACACTTATCTCTTCTCACACAACGCTAGAATCCCACAGTGCAAAGGTGGAAGGGCCAGTAAAGGCACTCAACATTGAAACCAAGTAGAAGGCAACCTCTCAGAATGAACTTGTGTGCTTTGAGACATAATCGACCCATAAACATTGGTTACCGCACTACATCTGGAACAGGTATGCTCTTTGCCCTTGAAGGAGGAAATGAATCTGATACAAGCAGAAGTAAAGGATGCGCACAAGTGAAATTTGGTCTGAGAGATGCAATCCATAGTAAAATATAAACTGAATGAGCAATGTAGATACACAACCTCGACTGGATAGACAAGGTTCCATAACTCATCCTCTGTATTAGGAGGTTGAGGATCAAAAAAGATAAAAACAAATATAGTGTAAAATAAACAAAGTGACCAGGGGTGTGTGGACTGTGCTATATATACTCAACAAACCCAACTACAGAGGACTTCACATACAATTGAAACTATTATAAACAGTGTATGGTGGCCAGGGCAAGCAGACCATGATGAATTTATACATCAACCCCTCCCATAGGTAAACAGAGTTGTATACTACAAACAACCAGAATAACGAAGAGGAAGTGAGCATTCAGCCAAAACCAAACTCCCAAAACCACCATTGGAGCAAGAACAACAACAACCTGAACCTGGCATTATGGGTCATAGAGTTGCCTCAACTCAACTGTAAGAACAGGGCAAGATCTATAACTGCTATTATGAGCACAAATCAGAACTCACCCAACTGCAAATGCAGGGAAGAGACATCCTACACACAGAATTATAAGGAAGACCTGGAACATTCTCTCAACAGTAGGAACAGTGTACATGTGTCCTGCTGCTGGTATTACAAGGTAGTCAAAATCCCTCAAACTCAACCATAGGAGCAGGGAAAGAACCTCCTGCAACTGGAATGAATAAGAAGAGGGGCCTCTACTACACACAACCATAGGAACAGGGCAGTATCATCCCGTGCAGGATACCATGTAGGCTGTCCTGCTCCAACTGACAACTGCCCACATGAGAAAGAGCATCCAGGGGAAATGGAAGGAGGGAAACCAGCTTTGCTCTCTTCTAACTAAGTGTATAATCATGAATATGTTAAGTAATGTAAAATTCTACAATACAGTCAAGAGGAGGCCTTTATGGTCCATTACCCTAATGACTGGGAAGTGACTAGGACTGCTTTGCTCCACCGGTAGAACATCACACCAGAGAAAGTGCAATGAGTGTCCACGATTCCCTATTTTTATAAAGCAGATTGACCCCAATTTATTCAATCAAAGGGTTGGTAGGAAAGGGCAGAAATCCCCATCTATTTTACTCATGAAGTCCACGAGCGAAAGTTCACTGAGTGAAATTTAGAGATATTGAGAAATAAATATATATATATATATTCTACTGGGTATGCCACCAAATGGTCTTGCAGTGAGGAAATGGTCTTACACAATGAGGAAATAGTGTGGGTTTGAGGCAAAGCACACCTGCCACATTTTCAGGTACCTGAAAAATGAGGGTACCTGAAAAGAAAACACAATGAAAGGAAGTGATAAGACTAACCCCAGTCAATGGTGAAGGATGTATGTAGAATCTCCACAAGAGGGAGACATTATCCACTTAACCGTTTTGAGAAGAGTCACTGGTGAAAGGCCATGTCATCTCGTTTGTTGACTCGCATTTAAAATTTTATTGAACTATTTCAGGAATTTATGTCAATAAGTTTGGTATCAAACTGTACATTATAATTCAAATTTTAGAAC
>NW_013669844.1:71011-83276 GCF_000517525.1 Limulus polyphemus
CTCAAATTACAGATCTTGACAAACTAGAATATATAATAATAAGGTCTTATCTTTTCTATTTGCTAAGATATTGCTCACGCAATAAATCAAACACAGTGGCACCCTGCTCACCTGTTTCTATTTTTGGAAATGCTCCCTTATATACACTTACTTCTATATATGACTTGAATAACCAATCAGAAGCTCAGAATGTCCCCTACTGGTTTTCTTAGCCTTTGTAATGTGGCTAGCAATTTTTTGTTTCTTTTGAACCAAGATTTCAATGAGATAGGTTGTGCCTTTAGTGTGCTTGAAATTGCATATTTTTTTAGAGTAAAATACATCTTACTAAGCTTGACAAATTATATCAGAATTCTATGGTATTGGTGTAGTAATTTATGATTTTTTAGTTATTCAAATGTATATATAAAACCTAAAAAAATATCTTGTTTGATATCCTCCACGTGCAAAATTTTTAAAGGCTTAGCAACCTATGTCAAGCAGCAACCGTGTACGAAGGTCCTAACTAGAAGAGATAATTGTTTGTTTTACTTCTTTATTTACTGTTCTATATTTTAGGAAAAATATGTTTAAGAACTTGTTTCAAAATAGCAATAACCTATATACATATATATATATATATAATGTATAATAATTGAAATGTGACTCTATTTTACAAAATACTAGTCTACTAAAACACTAGTTACTTTATACAAACCAAAGGTCAGTTTTATGTTATTTGATACGGTAACATGAGTGCACATGAGCCACAGCATTGTAACTTCTGTACTGTTAGCCAGGCATGGGTGAAAGGACAATATAACCAAAATGATATATATATACAATGTTATGAGATTTAAGTTATTTCATCTAAACATTTATGTTTTCATATTGTAATTTGTGTTCATTCTAGAATGAAAGAGACATAATTTATGTTTATTTCCCAATTTTTTATGGTGTTTGCGAGATAGTTCAAATCTCCCGAACCCATGCAGAGATTAATTACTGAAAATAACAGATAAAATATAGGTTTTTCTTAAGAAACATTTGACAACTATCCAGACATTATAAAGATTTCACATATGAAATTTCAAAATTTTCTGATGCATAAAAGTATTTTTAATCTCAAAATGAAAAACAAAAAAGGTATGAGAGAAGCAGCTGTATAAACCTTACAACTTAGTAAAAAAATTAGATATTTTGTGTATGAAAGCTTTGTACTGTTTACTGATAAACTGCCCAATTTCGTAAACGTTTGCTTACTAATTTAAAAGTTATAGCATGAAAACTATAACAAGCACAATATGGTTACGAGGTCGTCACATTGACTGACCCTGTTTTGAAAGAGTTTAGAAAGATACAGCCAAATCATGCAGATAATAAGCAATGAAGGTATTGGGAGTAGTCCACATTCCGGCCTGAACAATCTCCTCCAACAGACGTGAAGCCAAAGACATGATGATATGAAAAATTTGATGAGAAGAAACATTATGAAGATGGCAACCTTCTATGGATAAGTCCAATTATGCCAGCCTAACGAGTTGACAAACCCAACTAGTTAACGTGATAGGGGGGAGATCACAGGAAATGGAAGGGTTCCAGAGAATAAAATGACAGGAATGCGAGCTCCAAAAGGAGGCAGTACGTGTCACCATACACCATAAGGAGCAAACCAGACATAGAAGCAGATCAGGATCAGAATGGGAGTACAAATGGAAGGTAAGGAACTGGTAGTGAAAGCCAAACCTCCTTCACGAGCAGCAAAAGTCTTATGTAGGAAGGACCGATCTGAATAAAGGGTGACATAAGAGGAATGGTAGAGCTGCAGGTTAAATTAATGGCATAAATATCTGATCAAGGAGGAGAAGAAAATATGTCTTGAGGGAGAGATGGTAAATGGAACACCTACACAAATGTTCAAAGGGAGGATGGGAAAGAGCATAAATGACCACAATGAGATCCCACTTAGGTAACTCAAAGGAATGTGGAGGATACATAACTTGAAAGGAGCAGAAAAGGAGGGAAATTACAGGGGAAGACAATACCTTATGAAACTTGAAGAAATGGAAGGTGTTCAACAAGGCCACCCAATAGCTAGACACAGTCAAAGTGGAAAATCCTTGGTGATGCATTGGAAAAGATGAAGAATGGAAGGGTGGGAAGGATGGAAACCACATTGAAGAGACCAAAGGCAAAAGGTAGACCAATGCTTTTGGTAAATGGACATGGAAGAAGGTCTGGTGGATCAGGAAAGGAATGATGCAACACATGGAGTCAGTCCCTGGGCTAATACAATGGACTTGACACAAGCCATGCATGAAGGTGGAGCATGGTGACATCAGGATGGACAATGTCCACCTGACATTGATGGAGTAGAGACTGAGACAGAGGTAAGGGTAGGGTAGGTCTGAGCCAAGGTTGGGACAGCCAATATGGAGCCACCAGTAGGACATAGAGTGATTTGGATTAGGGATAGAACTCTGGAGAGGAATCGAATAGGAGGGTGTGCATAGATGTGAAGCCCCTCCAATCTTGACTGGATACATTCACTCCCAGAGATAACAGGTGTGGAATGGGAGTTTGTTTTGTTCTGAATTTCATGCAAATCTACACACGGACAATCTGAGCTAGCCATTCCTAATTTAACAGTGAAAGACTAAAGAGAAGGCAGCTAGTCATCAGCACCCACTGCCAACTCTTGGGATACTCTTTTACCAACGAATAGTGGGATTTACAATCACAATATAATGCCTCCATGGCTGAAGGGGCGAGATTGCAAGTCAAGCACCCTAACCACCTGGCCATGGAATGGGAGACCAAAACGAAAGAAGTTTGGTATTCCAGTGGGTGGCAAAGACATTGATATGAGGAGTTTCCAGCTGAGAACACCCACCCACCAAAAGACCTGAGGATTGAGGGACCACTCCATGGATAGAATCTTATTTGGTTCAGATAACTGATCTGCAACAAGATTCAGGCACTATGAACATAGCAAGCTAAGACCACAATGTGGTGACTGTGGGCCCAGAAAAGGAGATCCAGGGTCTGAAAGCACAGAGACCTGGATTTGGTACCCCCTTGTTTAGTGATATAATTGACAACAGTGGAGTTATCAGAGTGTACCATAACCATCATCCCTCACAGGAGAGGAGGGAAGTGGGATAAAGCTTGACCAATCACCATAAGTTTGAGAATGTTGGTATGGAGAGAAGACTCCTGGACTGACCAGAGACCAGAAAACTCGTAAGAGTCTAAGTAAGCATCCCAACTCTCCAAAGATGCATCTGTGAACAGATGTAAATCTGGACGAGGAGGAGGATGTGGAACCCCCACTGTGGTCTAGTCCGTGTAGAGCCACCAAGCTAGTTCGATCCTGATAATGCAAGGAAGGGTAACTCAGTGGTCCAAAGAATCCAAGGAGAAGTTCCACTGAAGTGAACACTTTTAGCTCGACCCAAAAGACATAGAACCTCTCAAGCTGGAAGAGAATGTGATGAAATGCTGCCACACAGCCAAAACATAGAGTAACCTGGCCCCCACTGGCCCTGGAACCTCTATAGCATCACCTATAACACTGGCATCAGTCAGTCTAGATGCTGGAAAAACGAGGCTAGGAAGGGGGCACTGGGAGGAAGGTAAGGGTCTAGGTGAAGAAGGAGCAGGATGGAAAACAAGCAGGAGGGTGAGATTAACATGTGGCCAGAGAAAACATGGAAGAATGCAATATAGCTACATCAATACAGTATTGCATTGGAAGGAAGCCTGATGCAGATCTTGCAGGGACAAATGGGGGAGATGCACCCCTGCAATTAATGCATCCCTCCCCAACAAGTCCCAACAGCACAGGAGCCAGGTATTAAGGAAAAGGGAAGTGACCAATAAATGAGCCATAGTGGACCAAAGGAAGACCCTGAGCTGATCTGAGAAAAGTTCAGGGAAGCAACAAAAGGCCTCTGACAATAAATGGAGGGAAGACAGGTAACATAAAAGAAAGGGGAGCTTGATTAAAATGAAGTCCCATGAATCGAACACCAAAGGGAATGTAGAGGACCCAATTGCTTAAAATACAAATATGGATTTCAAGCATAATGGTATGCCAAAACATATTGGTCAGACAAATGAGAGGGATAGGGTGTACAGACACCCGACTGAAGTTGGTCATAAAATTCAGAAGGTGGAACATCACCCAATAGGTGAGAGGGAAAACATGTAAAATATCACATACCTGATTAACAATTTGTAAAAAAAGTGGTGGAAGATGTAATCTCCTGAAAAAGTATAGATATTGACTGACCAAAATAAGAATTTGCCAGAAAGAAAAGAAAAAAAAAGAGTCCAAATTGCTTTCACCTTGATGGTATTTATGGTCAGGTTGAATATGAGAAGAAATCACTGACCGAATATATAACTAGCTCCCTGCAAATTAAGGCCTACACTTCCTCTGCAGATGAAGCTGAACCCAAGCCCTGGGAAGTCGTACCATTTGCACTGTTGACTGTCACGGGAATTTCCGTTTCAGAGACCTTGAACATCGAATTTATACTAAGTTCATTTAGAATTTGGGAACATGAAACAAATTTTTAAAAAAATTATCATTCAAACAATTGAAATCAAAGACAGAAAAATAAAAATGTTGAAAAAACAACATTAGAAATGGCCATAAAGCATCATCATAAACTGTAGGCACGCACGAAAAACACATGTAGTGCCAATCAATAAAGCGAGGATTGAGCAGGAATAGCAGAGGGAGCTAGTTGCACTAATATAGGTGACACAATACTATTGGTGGAGAGTAATCACATGATATGTACATATTAAAAAATTGCATAAAATTGATGGGGTATATTGACTGGTGCACTAAGTGCAAAAAATTTTTAGCAATGCTTAGAGGGCAGAAAGAAGTTCAAGATAGCTTTGTGTGAAAGAAAAGTAAGACCACATTAAGAATCAGTTAGAAGAAATTACTGAGAATGACTGATCATGTAAAGATGACAAAAGAAAAAGAAAGAGTAGTGGATTACAGATAATGGTTTATGAAGTTTAAACCATTTATTTTTGTTACAAGTGTTCAGAAATAGCAAAAAGTACAATAAAGAATAAAGCACGCTATATAAAAAAAGGCAAAAGAAACCACACTGTTATAATTATGTCTACATCTTAGAACTTTATGTAAAAAAATTACTGGTAATAAACATAACCTAACATAAAAATAATTTGTTACTAGCAATTAATTGGGGTGTTTACCTGTGAAATATTCAATAAGAAATATTAATATAAAAAGTAAAAACTGTGGAAATTTTCATAAAAATAATTCTAAAGTTGACAACATAGTAAACTCTAATATATTATACACAACTTGCATTCAGTTCTTGGTGGTATGTAGTAACTGAAAAATTACCTCATTTAAAATTTAACACAAAGCCTACCATTGTATAATTTCACTAACTATTTTTCATTTTGTGAAATATGGTAATTTCCACTGATTGTCAATAATATAAAAAAAAGGCAGAATTTTTATTTTGAAACATAATAATATCTTTAACCAGTTTTTCACATCATCAATTAGAAAAAAAAACATATACAACACAGCATTGAAGGACAACAAAGAAGCTTTTGGTCCATTTAGACCAACCTATCCATTAAATTAAACACTAAAAATCTTAAAGCCAACTCTTATATTCAAATATTTATCAAGCTTTTCCTTAAACTTCCTTGAATTAACTGCATCCATTACATCCGAAAGCAACCTGTTCCAACAGCAAATAACCCTGTTAGAAAAGTAAAGCCTTCTTATCTGAAAATGACTATTACACAGTCAAATTCTAAACATCCGAAAGCAACCTGTTCCAACAGCAAATAACCCTGTTAGAAAAGTAAAGCCTTCTTATCTGAAAATGACTATTACACAGTCAAATTCTATAATCCTGTCCCCTTCTCTTACCATTCTCACCATGAAATATGAAATAAGATGATCCACCCAACATCTAAATCATATCCTCTGTATTTATTCTTTTTTCAAGAAAAAACAAGTTCAGATATCCTAACCTATCCTCATATGAAAACCTTTGCATCCCAGGTATCATCCTAGTAACCTCCTCTATACCCTTTCCAACAATTCATATCTCTTCTAAAATACACACTATATATGTGTGTGTGAATTTAGATTTTTGGCAATTCAATTAATTTTGCACAAATTTTACACATAAAATATCAAAAACTTACCTGGTAAAATAATTCTTTTCAAAAAGAAATCAACCCCTAAAGTCTGGCGATACTGTCTATCAAAACATTCCTGGGCAAATCTACTAGCAAGTGATGTCTGAAACAGAGTAACTAAACATTAAATAAAGCCACATTGAAAGTAAAGACATACAGATTTTTAAAAAATCACAATTGTATAAATCACAAAAGTGGCAAGAGAAAAGTTAAGAATGAAAAAGCTGACCTACAATAAATCCAAAGGTATAGTAACATAAATGAAATCCAATAGCTCCAGGTAGAATACCAAGGAAAATAATGATACTTGATAAGATGCTTTTAAGTATCATATTTCTATGTGTGAAATGGGCAATTAGTAGAATTTGCTAATTTATTAACTTTAAGGCTCATTAACTGATTACATTCAACTAATTGACTATTCTTGTGAGACTAAAAAAGGTTATTCTCTCATGGGTTGACTAAAAACAAACTTATAATGATAAAAAACTGGTTTTGATATTTGCAGTGAGCAAAACACAGATACTAACTAAGCTCATTGTATGGTTTTATGCATAACAACACACAAATATTTTAATTACTTAGTTAGAATATACAAAAACAGTAAAAATCGGAACCAATAATTTCAAATAGCTCCATATTTTTGTGAGTCATGAGATTAATTGTTTAAGCTGAACAAACTTAATCAAAAATAATAATAAAAATCATAATGGCAATCTTTTGATTGTTAGATAGTTGGAATAATTGAAAACACTAAGTTTGATTACTCGATTATTTGCATGATACTAATTGATTAAAATATAATTCCAATTACTGGGGAAGGAATCACTAATGATGACTACATATCACCACTCATTTGCCATTATGTTTGTCTTTAAAATATGCAGTAATCCCACACTGATCTTCTATAAATCAAATAAACTGATAATTAAATATTTTTTGTTGTCTTTTAAAATTTGTAGTGCATACTGGAGGGATTTACACATTTTGATAAAAGTTTAGAAAAAATGACCTTTACACTCCAGACAGATATAAAAGAATATATTTTTATTTCAACCAACATTTTGCCTTTGTGGCTTCTTCAGAGTTAATATACACAATTGTTTGATATAGATACTATCCAACAGTTTTGGATGTTAACACTTTCTTGTTCTGTTCATCTGGAGGTCGGGTTGCCGGTTAAATATTATATATATATATATATATGATGTATCACTCTGCTCACATGTGCTTTGTTCATTGATTGGTAGTGGGATTTGTCCTCCCTGTCGACTGAACTTGAGTTGAAGATGGTATGATTCTCCTTCCAACCCCCAGGTGGACTTCAATTCTCAGTGGTTGAGTTTTGAATTGTAATTGCCTTAAGGTCTAATCCTCGTCCCACCCCTGCATGGATGTCAGTTCCCGGCAGTCAAGTTTTGGAAGCAGTTGACTTGCCATGTAGAGTCCATCGTGCCCTAGCCACTCTACACCTTGGGGCACATCGCTTAATTGACCCACATCTTGTTCATAAGGGAGATTGAAATACTTATATGTTGTGGTTCAGATCACTGTCCAACCTGTGTTCTCTCCTATTGGGATGTGCTCCTCACAATTATCTGCCTAGATCTGCCAAACCTTTTCTATGTCTGGGCACAAAATATACCTTGTACGGAAATTGTGTGATTTACAATGTATAATACTCTTATTAGTGGGTTCCCTTGTTAGGGAGTCATGCTTCTACTTTCTCCCTCACATATGGTTCTTCCACCTATTCAATGTGGGATTTTAGCTATATATGTGATCGGAAGTAAGGTACATTTTCAGAAGTTATAATTTTCCTGTAATGAAAATGTATTTCTGACAGGTACTTGCATCTGCTCACACTTCCCACTCTTTCTCCCCACCATCAACCAGTGCTTAAGTTTCTGCCTAAACTCAAGTGATAGTTAGGTATTCATGTGGGTGTGTAACACTTCTGTTGGTGTGGGTTTGTTGCATGGTAATTTAAGCCATGTGAATTGAGGGATGTGTGGGAGAAAAACAATTGTGTCATGAGAAAAAATTTTGCACATAGATGGAAGCACTGAATGAGAATAACTATGTATGTGAATGGAATAAGTACCTATTTAAAATACATTTTCAGTATAGGAAAATTATAACTTCCAATAGATACCTTCTCTCACATACTTCCCACCCTCTGTGGGCCTAATTTCAAAACTGAGGTTCACATAAAGTACTACTCAGGGATCCAGCTGCTCTAGGAGAATGTTGTGCTACTATTGGTGGAGGAATGTTGCATGCTCTATGCATGCTAAATAAGCAGCTGGAAATTGTGAGATATGAAGGCTAGTGTGTCAAGCGAGAAACATTTAAATGAGTTAGAGGGCTGTGGAAGATTAAGAAGAGCTATTATGCAAGCAGAGTTAAGTATCTATCAGAAATCTATTTCAGTGTAAGAAAATGATAACTTGAAAACACCAGATATATGCATAGCACAACACAAGGTACCTATTCTGATTGCATGTTAAAGGTTATGTTAGCTACTAAAACAGCAGAGCTATATACTACTGTATCTTGATTGTTGTGTGCCAATCCTTTTCTTTTGCTGGTGATTGTATATTGCTGCAATCAGTTTCACTTAGCAAAAAAGATGTCCCTGTAATGTGCTATATCCCACTGAAATCAAACAGCCAGAACCACCTAAAACACAGTAATATCCTCGGCATAAAGATATTGAGGAGTAGCACAAGAGAAAAAAGCAGAGCAACCAATGAGTGCACCCACAGTGACTCCCAACAATGGGAAGTGCACTCAAAGCAAATTGAGTGCAAAACCAGGGATGCCCTGAACACATGTGAGAACTTATGTTGATCAGTTCAATACTCAACTTCTGGGAACTGACTTTCATACATGAGTAGGATGATGGATCCCAATCAAAAGCATGAACTGCATTTATGCTGGTACACTACATATGTGAGTACATCATGTTGTTTGGTTCAGCTATAAATCCAACACTCAACCACCGGGAACCAACATCCATGTGGGGAGGGGGGTAGGATGAGGGATCCCAAATGCACATGTGTGAAGACATATAGTAATTGGTTCAGCTCTAAATTCAAAACACAACTGCTGAGAACTGATATCCATGCAGAGGTAGGATGAGGGTTTCCAATAATTATGACAGTGCACTACAAAGCTGCAACATCCCATCAGATAAACCCATGCAGAGATGGAGTGTCCATCTTGTCATCGACACCAACAGAATGCCATAGCCCTACTCTCAACTGAATGGAGTCTTTGTTGTTTCAGAAGGATATCGTCATGGTCCACCACCCCAGCAGCTTGGAACTGGAAAGTGGTAAGGACTCTCTTACTCCATTGGAAGAAACTAGGAGAGGGAGTAAAAAACAGTGGAGTGTTTGGTGGAATGTTCACACCAGAGACAGTGCAATGGGTAACCACAAAACCCTATTTTGAAAGGCAGACCAAACCCGATTTATTCAATCTACAGAATGGCAGGGATAGCAGCAATTCCATTCTGTTTTACCTATGTAGTCCAAGGGTTAGTATGGTCCAGAATGGGCATATTTATGAAGCAAATATATTGTGACAAATAACCTACAAGCAATCTTGTGAAACACTCCATCTCTAATTTATGTGATTTGTAATGAACAGTGTGTTTTGTGGCCAAGGAAATTTTCAAAGTTAAGTTAACAGGGCCTTACAGTGCAGGTTTTGTTTGTACAATTATAAGAGATTGAAGTATACCTGTACAAGCACCACTTGCCACAGAGTGCGATCCAAGTCAAAATATAGGATAGGCCCCTGAAAATAATATATATATAACAAAAGACCTATGGTGCCAAAACAAGCCCGAATGGGAGAGCACCACCATGACAGACAAGATACCAAAATATGTAGATAAGCATTCAAGACGTCAATATTGGTCATCCATAAACCTGGATGAAAAGCCTACGTAAAGGTGAGAAATGACTCCATGGTAAAGCAAGGTAGCACTAAGAAGTGACTGCGGTGGTACAGATCGATCACAGACCAACAATCTTGTTGGGTACCACAAATAGCCTGGAATAAAACCACGGAGAAGGGGGAATGACAGGTTCAATGGCATTCTGAGAGAGAAGATCCTGTACTGGCTCATACAGACTCTGAAAGGTGACAGAATTTTGATGCAATGCAAAAGGAAATGGGTATCTGAAATAATGGAGGAAGAGAAGAGGAAATTGATGACAAGTCCCTAAGAAAAATTTGAAGAATCCAAAGATCCTTGGTGAACTATGGCCATACAGACCAGAACCAACAGGGTAGTCACCGATAATGTTGGTGGCATGATATTCTGCATCAAATAAGATAGCAAAAGAAAGATCCCCTGTAGGAAGGAACAGGTAAAGGATAAGAAGGATTAGGACAGGAAATGGAAATAGGGAATGGTTGAGGCTCAGAGTGAGACATACAATCAACCCAAGAGAAAAGAGTCAATTGTTGTCTCACTGATTCCAAAGTCCCTAAGATAAGTAGGAAGCAAAGGAACTTGGGACAGTAATGAATCTCACTCCAAATGATCCTAATAATAGAGGAACGACATGTGTAAAGAACCAAAGTAGACAAACGTGCCAATGTGGATGTAATAAGAGTGAATGTATCCCCTGAAAAACCACTAGGATTGCAATGGATTACGTTGGAGAAGAGGTGGATGGTAGAAAGGTACTGTAAGATTGATGTGAAGATAAAAGAAAGGCAATAAAATCGTGCATGGGATAAATGAACAGGATAATCAAATGGGTAAAATTGATTCTAAGTGGTAGGCTAAATAAAACAGATCCAAAGCCTGTGGAGGGCAAGGCATGCTAATGCATTCACATAACTGAGAGACAAAATGCTCAGCATGAACCCCAATATCAGGGGAAGGGAAAAACACAAAATAGTGAGAGGAAGGAGCATCATGCAACAAGGAAGGAAGAGGGTTATAGAAAATTGGGAAGAGGGATAAAACAGAATATACCTGTGAAATTATGTCCAAAAAAAGGCCATATTTAGGTCTAGTTGACTCCAAAGTATGAACTTGGGAAGACATGGCAAATTTCTGAGGAGGAAAAAGGCTGCAAGTGCTTCATCATCCCAAACAGTTTCGGCTTCTTCAGGAAGAAAATGGGCAACATCAGGAGAAAAGGCTGGTTCAAATAACAATCAATCTCTCGAAGAAAAACTGCAGATAATTCCATAGACAAGTTCTCCCACCTGAAGCCTGTGTAAATGTACTGGAAGAAGGTATAACCACCAAAGTGGTAACTTGAACTTCAGAATTCAAAATGAATAACCAAATACAACTGTTTTGGTAAAAAGAAATAACAAGTACGAAAAAGTTTGCAATTAATGACTAAGTTCTGTAATTGGATAGAAATACAAAATAATTCCACATCAGAATAAGTTACAAGTTAGTATTATTGGATAATAAGTAGTAAACTTGATAAAAGTAACCTGATATGAAGATTTAAAAGAAAATTTGAAGAGAGCACAAACTAAGCATCCAAACATGAGAACTTCCAAACTCAAAGTGATATTTAGGTAGAACAGCATAGAGGGAGTCACGTGGGTGTGTGGCTCTTCTATTGGTGGATGTTTGTTGCATGATATTTTGCATGCAAGAACCAGTTGTGAATCAAGGTGTGAGTGGGAGTGAAAGGCTTGTGGCATGCGAAAAATGTTTGCAAGTAGAGAGCAGCACTTAACCCTTTCGAGACGGGTCACAGATGAAAAGCTATGCCATCTTCTTTGTTGACTCAGATTCAAAATTTTATTGTTCTACTATTTCATGAATTTATATCAATAAGTTTGATATCAAACTGTACATTATAATTCAAATTTTAGTACTATACATTACATAATTTTAATTTAAAAGTAAATATTAAAAAACACAGATAAACATCGATTTTTGTGTGTCATGTGGTATGCAGCACTTGTTCAAATCAGATGTGTGTGAAGTCAAAATACTAAGTCTACAGTTTCGTACGAATTAGAAACTGAAATTACTGATATTTAATAGCTAGAATATTAAATAAGAAGGTCTTAT
>NW_013669844.1:83302-92662 GCF_000517525.1 Limulus polyphemus
AATTTAATAGTTTTTTTAGACTAAAATACATCTTAGTTACTAAGCTTGATAAATTATAGTGGAATTCTGTGGTATTGATGTAGTAATTTCTGATTTTTTAGTTACTCAAATGTATATATAAAACCTAAAAAAAATGTTTTTTTCATATCCTCCACGTGCACAATTTTTAAAGGCTTAGCGAACTACATCAAGCAGCAACCGAGTACAAAGGTCATAACTAGAAGAGATAATTGTTTGCTTTACTTCTTTATTTACTGTTCTATGTTTAAAGAAAAATAAATTTAAGAAGTTATTTGTAAATAGTAATAATCTATATACATATATAATGTATAATAATTGAAATGTGACTGTACTTTACAAAATACTAGTCCACTAAAACACAGCCAGGACAGATCACTTTTTTAAGACTAAAGGCTCTGTTTTAATTTATTTGATATGGTAAAATGAGTGCAAGTGAGCCGCGTCATTGTAACTTCTGTATTGTTAGCCAGGAATGGCTGAAAGGCCAATATAATAAAAATAATGAATAATTCTAGAATGAAAGAAGCATAATTCATATTCATTTTTTAAGGTGGTTGCAAAATTGTGCAAATATCCCGAACCCATACAGAGATTAATTACTGAAGATAATAGATAAAATAAAAAGTTTTTTCTTTAGAAATATTTGATAACTATCTCGACATTATAAAGATTTCGCAAGTGAAATTTCAAAATGTTCTGATGCATAAAAGTATTTTTAATTTCAAAATGAAAATTACTTTGTATGATAGATAGGCAACATGCAAAAAGAAAAAAAAAGGCATGAGAAATACAATGCTTTACAATCCTTAAGACTTAATAAAAAAATTGATATTTTGCATACAAAAGCACAGTAATGTTTACTGATAATTTGCAAAATGCCCATGCTGAAAGAGTTAATGGGAATAGCTATGTATGTGAGCAGAA
This sequence comes from Limulus polyphemus, assembly GCF_000517525.1. Taxonomy (NCBI): domain Eukaryota; kingdom Metazoa; phylum Arthropoda; class Merostomata; order Xiphosura; family Limulidae; genus Limulus; species Limulus polyphemus. The sequence goes on from NW_013669844.1 coordinate 84,248, forward strand.
GTAACGTACCTTGTCGGAAATTAATTTTCAGTGTCAGAAAATGATAACTTCTGATACGATACATACCTCTTCTCACACAATAACTAGAATTCCACATTGAGAATGTGGAGGGAACTGTATATGATAAAACAAGAGACCCTCTCAGAAACTGTTCATAGAGAGTCTAACAGGCATGCTCTGTAATTGAATGAAAGCACATATGTAGGGAACTGCACCATTTCTGGAACAGGTATGCTTTTCACCCTCAAAGAGGTGAAGTATCACGAAATGGGGTGCATTGAAGCTCGTAGTGAGTAAAAGAAAAACCTCGGAAAACAAAGTATCAGATGTAAAAAAAATCAACATGCGTTCCACCCCAGCTTCAACCATACAAACGTGACTGGAAACAAACTGACTCAGGTAGGATAAGAGCCACAAGTAATATAAAGAAAAACTGGACACAGAGGTAACTCCAAATCTACACAGAAAAACAGAAATCCAACAGCCAGTTCTTATAACTAGGAAGATGGAGGTATTCATCCAGATATTGCTAGGTATCCCCTCAACCTCTCCATACAGAAGAGGTTCCACGTCCTGTCTTCAGTACCACAAGACAGAGGACCTCATATACAATTGAAACTATTATAAACAGTGCATGGTGGCCATGGCAAGTGGACAATGATCAATACATACACCAACCCCTCCCGTAAGTAAACAGAGTACTATAATGCAAGCAACCAGAATTACAATGAGGAAGTAAGCACACAGCATCCACCAGACAAACATCCAAATCAACTGTAAAAGACAAGAAGTATACAACAAACCCAACTCAGACGAAGCTGTGTCGAAACTTCAACTCAACCGTGAGAATAGGTAATTATCTAGTACCCAGTATTACAAGCAGAAAAATAGTGATACCAACCCAACCATAAGAGCATGGAATAAACATCATGCACCCAGCATTATGAAGAGGGTGTGGAATGCCTGCTCAACTGTAAGAACAATGCATTGTACATCCCACTACAACCAGTATTACAAGGCAAATGAAGTCCCCCAGCTCAAACATAGGAGCAGGGAAAAGAAACAACTTCAACTGGAGTTTCCAGGAAGAGGGGGGGATCACACAGTCTCAATCGTAGGAACAGAGCATTATCTACCTGAACCCAGTATTACAAGGAAGATCCAGCACTGGCTGGTCCAGCTCCGACCAACAACAGCACACCAGTAATGAAACATCCAACAGGTAGTAGGAAGGAGGGTTCCCAGTTTTGCCCACTTTTCAATTGAGTGGTGAGAATCTGTGATATGTAATGTTACAATGTGGTCTCAAAAATTGTTTAATTTATATTTCATGCAAAACTGCTTGCAGATTAATCTCATAGCACCTATTTTTAACAAATTTTCTGAGGGTGCATGTCCCCAGACCCCCCATAGCATGAGCATGCTTTGAATGTTGATTGTGCTTCACACAATATGTGTTGGCTTTTGATGTCACAAGTTAAAACTCCCTCCCCTTCAAATATTCTGCATGTGGTCCTGCTGTGCAAATGTAATTTGAAGCATTGTTAGCTTAGTCAACTTGTTGACTAGTGTTCCAATATACATAGTTTCATTAAGAAATTGTCTCAAATTCACAATTAAAGTCTTCAAGAGATTTAAAATTGTTTCAGACACAAAATTGAGGTTTTCTCCCAAAGCTTTTTCAAATCAAAATTGTGAATTTAAGCAATTTCATAATATAAACTGAATCCAACTTGCTTTTCCATACCCTACTCAATTTTTCTTCATTGTAACAACAGGGGTTCATCCACTCATTATGAATTTAACTTCAATTGAAATAAATACATTCATTTTTAGGCCTCAAATGAACTGTTATCCTATGAAAAGCCAACATATGGTTCCGTCATGTTTTTTCAGCACCTTCTGATTTCATGCTTGAAGCTCTAGAATGAAAGCTCAGAACAAAAAAAGGTTGGTGTTTTACATTGTAGAATTTTAGGAAGGTTTAATTCTACTTTAAGGTTATATCTAAATATTAAGGGTAATTGCATTCCCACAACTGGCTGCAGACAGCAAAAGGTAGTAGGAGTTGAGACATTTTAGGTTCAAGCACTCAACTCCCAACCCTTAACTCTCTCAACACGGGCTCGGATAATTTGACTAACCACGTGACCTCTTTGTACTTATTATGAATGAGCTACTTGCAAGTATACCTCATGAAACATTTTTACATTATTGTTATTTGTTTCACCTAATCTAACCTTAACTAACATAAAAGTTTCCTTTTTTTACATTTTATTTACTTTTATAATAAGAGATAAAGAATTCACATGAAAAACAAAAAAGTATTTACCTGTGTCTTCTTTTTTTGCTGTCAACTGTTGATGATACTTAACCCTACTTTTTATAGTATTGGTAATACTGCACTAAATATTTTTTTATTTAACACTTTCAATATAGGCTCGGTCAATTTCACTGACCACGTGACTTTTTTGTACTCATTTAACGTCTTTATAGATTTAATATTTATAACTCTCAATATAGTGTATATCTTCACGAAATTTGGTAATCTTTCAGTTAATATTACAAGTCTTTCACATACAAAAACTTGTATTTCTTAATGAAGTATTTTTTATTACATAAAGATTTGTCCATGAATATATTGAGTATTTGTTATGAATAAGTCTGTGTGCAAAGTAATTTTCATGTTAAAATTAAAAATACTTTTCTTCATCCCAATAATCTCAAGTTTCTTTTGTGTAATCCCTAAAATCTCCTAAATGCATTTCAAACATTCTTTTTCAGTAAAATTTAATAGTTTATCTGTTATTTTCTCTACCATATCTCAAACTGGGATTGGTCAATTTGACTGACCTCATAACCACCAAAAAGAAATCTAAATAAACCTAAATTACCATTTTTTTCTTTCTAGAATGACTTCAAATTGTAACATGAAACTACATTTGTTTATCCAAAGTAGGTCAAAATTCGTAACATTATACATCTATTTATAATTAAATTTTATTGTTTTATTGCCCTTTGAACCATGTCTAACTACTATCCATGCCATTATAAGTTGTAAATCACTCAGAGAACATGCAGGTCACATTATGCTATCGAATTACATTACCCACTAGCTACTACAAGCTGCTAACGTGTGTGCCTTGTGAACCATTTTAATTATATTATTACTATTACTTATTTTACCTAATCTAGTCTTAAATAGCTTAAAAAGATCCATATTTTTATATTTTAGTTACTTTTATAATAATCAACAAAGAATAAATATGAAAAACAGGAAATAAAGTATTTACCCAATCTTCTATTTTTTTGCTCTCTTGTCAAGGAGAGTTAAGCTTGATTTTTTATATTAATTATGGTGATGCAATTAATAATTTTGAATTAATTAAATACTGAACCAAATAATATAGACTAATAATATGCAAAAAGTAGACAAATTCCCTTACTTCTCAAAATTATTCTGACTTTCTAACTATGCGACAAGAGACGTTACAAATTCATCCAAGCTAGTCGTTAACTTTCCCATGGTACTCTGAGTGAAATTGACATCCAACTGTTCAGAACATAACCTAAAACAATACCTCATTTGATAGATGAAAACCTTGACTTTCTATTGGTTATAGGTAACATATAATGAAACGTAAGAGAGGATGTGACAGGTGGGTGTGGCAGGAGGGGTCTGATTTTCTATTCGATAGCTCTGTAACCAAACAAAATTGAAGACTATAAAAATTATTGTTTGTCTGAGCAATAACACATCTATAGAGAGTAAAATGTATGCTTAATTTCGTATTTTCGAGGGGTGGTGGATAAAATAGGAATGATGACATGCTAAGAGAAAATGTGTCATGCGGGTCACACTAGTGGAAATTCAGGATTTTTTAAATATTGACTTGTAGAATTAAGACTTAAAACTTGTATGCTATTAAAATATGGATTATTAGCTAATATTTTATGCTATTATAATTAATATAACATAAACTAAAAGTAGTTTAATAAAATTTTGAATGTAAGACACTAAAACCTTGTGTCATGCACAGTAAAGGATACCTATGGTGACAGGGTTAACTAATTCTCCTTATTTACTGGCAAGTTTGGCATCAGCATCAGGATCTTGTCTGCTAGATGGAATATCCCCAATCACTTGGGTACTATGGCCACAGTCATTATCCATTATGACTAGAGGATGACAATGAGGACTGGCAATGGAAGAATAATTCTGAATTTGGGATTTTGATCTCATTATAATGTTGTTTTCATTTTGTCTATATATATATATATATATATATATACACACATAGTGCTTTTTAGTAAAGAAAAGGAGGTGCCAGTACTCATATCTTGATAAATTGTAAAATTACTCTCCCACCCCTCCCCCTTTAATAAAAAAGTTGATAATAAAAATCAAAATGTTTAACATTTATAGACTCCGTTTGTTACTTTGAGTTTTAAAGAATTAAAACATACCAAAATTAGAGTTTCATAGAGAATTCCAAATTTTCATCAAGTTTTCGTTCAACAAAACATTCCATCTTTGTTCCTTGCTATTGGTGTCTACGGCTGAGCATTGTCCTTCAACAAACCAAGATTTGACGTGTTGGATAAAGTCAACGCTTGGGAGGGGCGGTCCAATAACTCTGACAAACAAAAGAGCCAAATGGTTTTCACCATCAACAAAGCTATGGCCAGGCTGACGATCAAATTCATTTGCAAAAATCCTCGTTCACATTCCCTTAATAAATGGGAATAGTACTCAGAACGTGTCTCCAATGCAGAAATTTTTCCAGAAATGTCTTTTTGGTCAGATACTTAGGAAATTCATGAATCACATCTCTTTCATGTAGTTGAAGTCTGATCAACAAGTTTCTAACTTCCATCTCAAAGAATGTCAAATGAGCGTTAATGTTTTCAGGCCATTGTTTTTTTATCAAGCATGCGAGCCCATTGCACTAAATCAGCATCGTCACTATCAAGCAACCTTTTTTTTATTGATTCTTTCAAGTTTCTGTAAAACGTGCCTGTTTAAATTGTAGGATAATTTTTGCAATCATTTTTATAAAGTGAAACTCCAAAGAAGTGGAGATTTTCGGTGACTTTGACAGCACTTTCATAATAAGGGCCTGGGATTGTTTGTTTTTCCTCAAAAATTTGTACGAGAGCTTTTATCTTTTGATCCACTCTGTACAGGTCCATGTTGCACTCTTGCAAGTCCAAGCTCAATTTGGACAATTATTGAAGGACATCAAACATCAATCCTAGATCCAATACAAATTCTGTAGATGTAATTTTTTGCTGTAAATCCTCATATGTACATTTTTTTTGTGTCTCATAGAATCGTGCTTCGCTTCTTTGAAATGTTGCCCCAAAGCTTCATAGTTCTCCCACACAGCTGAAACTGTCTGGAAACTGGATGCCACCCATCACATGCTTAAATTTGGCCAATTTTTAAAAGTTGAACCTCCAACAAGTTTCCAATTCTCTGCTATATTTCATTGATGTATGATACAGGACATAAAGCTTATCAATGAATGCTTTAAACCTGTTTATTCCTGAAACTATTTTTACCATATCACTGACCAACAGTTCTAATCTGGGATTAGCACAGTGCCATAGTATTAAAGAAGGAAATTTGCCCTTCAATAGTTTCTTAACCCCACTGTTACTCCCCAATATCACTGCAGCACCATCACATGCGACACAAACTAAATGATTTTTCAAGTAGTCTTCTGTCATCCCATAAGATTGAAGACAATCAAGTAAAGAATCAAAATTTTCTTTGGCAGTAACAATTTGAAGTTTGATCAAGTTCAAAAATTAATTTACCAGTGAGTTCATTCCACCATCCACAAAACAAATTCAAACATACACGATTAGGGTAGCATTTTTCCTTAGGATAGTTGACTCATCGATTATCAATGAAATTTTATTATTTGACCTGGTGATTTCTTTAGCCAAATTTTTTATCATTTCATCACTAATGTGATTCACAACGTTAATACATGCATTAGTAGAATGAAAAATATGACCCATGTTAATTTTGTTTAGTTCTTTCAAATAAATTTTAGATTCAAAATTATTAAATGATTGGTTTTCTTTTGCCATTTTATATGCAGTGCAAAACATTTTTGCATTAACCTCTTTTTGCGAGATAATGCCTTTAAACACACATTCTCCAAGGTCAGATTCTGCAACCAACTTTAACACAGCTTTATGTCCTGTGGTTTCCTTGTGATCAGAAAGTTTTTTCACAGACATCAGCTGCTGCTGTCAATGTTTGCCAAAGTACGTTATCTCATTGTTTTCCCATTCTTTAGATACTTTCATTTCTGTCTTTTTTTCAACTCCAAGAGTTTCAATTTTTTGGCATGATGTACAACCAAGTTTCTTATTGCGAATAGATAGCCAATCATATTTCTTGCAAAATTCATTTTTGTTTATCTAAAGTCCAGCAGCTAGGCCAGTCATCATCAGTATGCTCTTTTACACCAAATGAAACAGGAACAGAAACTGATGCTGATAATTCCATTTTTTCTGTCACTTCTTCACTTGTTCTAGCTTTTTTTATTCATGAGAGGTGAAACTAAACTCATGCTTTTTTTTTTCATTTTCAAAGTTGCAGTAACTTATTCACAAAAACTAGACAGTGAGCTCTTGTATCTAAAAATTTAAAACTCGCACATTTAAACATGCACCTAGTGACAATTGCATAACATCCCTAAATTGTATTGTAAAAACAGAATACACATCCAATCAAACCGACTATCACATCATGACTGACTCATTTGGCGGGAGCAGAAGGATGGAGGAAGGGTCATGTGACATCAGCCAATGAATTGTCATGTGAATTTGTTGTTCCTGCCAAATGAGTCTGTTGAGATAGGAGCATTAATTTATTTGAGTGGATATGTGTCAATATCACTCTGAAAAAATTGTGCCAGTACACCGTATCGGTGCATACCATCACAAAATAAGCACTGTATACATATATATATATATATACAGTAAGTACCCATAGTATAAAAACGTAAAACTTAGTGTCAATAGAAATATTGCAATGGAAACAAATACATGAACTATAGTATCATTTATTGTTTTGTGAGAATGTGGAGGAAAATTGTCAATGATATGGATGTATGGGGAAAATGAGCTATTTTTGGTCACAAAATGTAGGAAAATAGTAAAACCTTAAACAACATAGGAGTTATGGGGCAATGTAAGGCTGGTGGGAGGACTGCATATTTGGAGGAGATAGTTTGTAATATCTTCACATAGTTTTATTGGAAAATAAAAGGGCTAGGGGAACATGAATGAGGTTTTTAAGATTGTTTTAGGTTTGAAATACATAAATCCACACAATGTTTTCATAAAATTTCTGTGGGCAGTAATATTGGAGAACTCAAGTTTAAGGTACAAAAAACTTAGACATAAATCCAGTTAAGGTAGTGTCATTTTTCTAATAGGGTGTTTTGGCTATGGAATAGTTTGTCTTCGGGTTTGGTAGAAGCTGCAACATTAAAAGATGACTGGATGAGTATTTTAGACATTAGGTTTGGATGAAAGGAAATGCATTTCTATACATAGTTTGGTAAGAGAAAATGTAATAGCCTAGATTAGCCATACATCTTATTATTATCACTTGGAAATGAAATGAATGCTGAGAAAAATATATGAAAACCTACAAAGGAACATAATCAACAACCAAATTAAAAAATTAATGTATTTCAAATAGCTGTGGACACATTAAAAATGCTTGCCTTTCCTGCTGATCCATCACCAACAATAACAAACTTCATCTGTTTTTCAATGGTTGATTCTTCATCTCCACCAGTGTCTGTCATTCTACAACAGGAAAAATCAGTTTGGAGGAAATACTGAAAAGATATTTCATATGTTTGATTCAGGAACCTAGCAACACAATCCCCTCCCTCTCAAATAAAAAAGTAAACTACAAGTAATCTATTCAGCTACCAAACCTCACACAAATTTAGTAACCTGAATCAAATGACATCTTTATATGTGTGTGTATATATATATATATACAGTGCTCGAAGTGAGAATTCAGAAGTAGGGGTACACTCATGCTTAAAATGGTGATAGCATTTTTCATTCTGTAATCACACACTGCAACAGGATGATCATGCACAAGAATTGGGGGTATGCCAGATTAGAGAAGTGGGAGTATGCATACCCCTGCTTTACTCGCCACTTTGAGCATTGTATATATATATATATACATATTCAAATGAACAAAAACAAGCCCAAAGGTCAAATAAAGACACTGCATAAATCAGCATCTTTATTTGACTTTTGTTTGGGTCTTTGTTTTTATTCTATTTGGATGTTAGTTATCACTAGGTTTGGATTTGTCTTGTTTTTAATGCAGTCCTTCCTTCTGTATTTCTGCTGTACCGTACA
>NW_013669845.1:0-14840 GCF_000517525.1 Limulus polyphemus
AATAATAAAAAATGTTCATTGTAGTAAACGAAATAATAATTTGATCTAAGTAAGAATTATTTGTCTTCCCGAATTGTAAAAATCCTTATGTGGTAGAAAATAAATTAATATTAATTTCGAAATCTGCGTAGCTGAATTATGGAAAATCCGTTATTAAAACAAAACAACTTTTATGAAGTCTAAGTTCGCAGGCCTGTGTAATTGTTTGATCTAAAAATGCACTTTTAAAATTAGGCATTTATTTAGGAGTATATGTGTTTGACAAAATACCAGAAACTTGCTATGTATTTATAACTTAGTAGTGTATGCGTAGATAAAAATTTCCAAAGACGTTAGGCAAAATGTTGAGTAATAAAAACATTGGATCAGTATTGATGAAATAAAAGTCGTATATATAGTTGCAAAAATTAGTGCGATATGAATATATATATATATATATACGATGAAAAATGTTCTGTAAGTGTAAGGTAGCACTATTTAATGTTGTATTTTGTGTCAGCTGAAGTATCATGCGTAAGAATAGGTAACATATATATATATATATATGTATTAACATTACCTCTGTACTTCCAGGGTGTGCTTTATACATAAGTGAAAAAGTTTGACGTTTGACAGTGGTAACGTTTTTTTTTTTTTTTGTTTACGTAGTCTAGCTTCTAAGGCTAAGTTAATATTCTACGATACATAACTTTCACTTATATTATACGTTAACTTACAAGTTACAGTTATGCTGTAAAGTGTAAGTATAACACAAACAATTTAAAACTTAGAACTAGAAGTAGTTTCCTTTAATCTAGGCTTTTGCGGCTTTAGACTTTAGTTTAAAGTAAGTTTAAAAGACTGAATGAAGCCACTTTGGGAATATAAATAGGAACAAAAAAGAAAGTTGAAATATTTCCAGTGAAGTATCTTTTTGTTATTAATATTAATGACGTTTTGGGCCACTGCCATTTCTCTAAGTCTAATTTGATATTAAAAAATATTTTTTTGAGCCCTAGACTTGTTCTAGGTTAGCCTGATGATGATATAGGAATACCTTTAATTTTAAAGTTTAAATGTTTTATTGAAATTATTCTATCTTTGCCTTTCCTGCTAAAACTTATACTGATACCCAACATTTCAATTTTAGGGTTTTCTTTGCATTGCATCAGGCAGATACATTAGCTTAAAAATCATGCCCAGTTTCTATTAAATTTAAATTATCTCGGTCATCTACATTAACACTGGATGCTCATTATAGAGGCCTAAATGTCAAATACACTGAATCAGTGGATGTTCATACACTTAGGCATAGCTTTATGGCTAAAAGGAGAAGCCTAGCTTATGTTACATTTATGTATTCAGAGAGTGACATTATTTATCACTTTTCTGTAACCTGTTCTAAGCATATTATAGTATTTTCACCTAAATAGAAAAAAAAAAACTTATCACTATTTGCATGTTAAAAGGTACTTTCAAAAAATATAAAGTTTGAGACAGCTATTTGTGGAATAATAGATTTATTTCTGTAAAACCTTTAAGTATGAGGTAAACTTACCAAAAACCCACATATGCATTCCAGATAGCAAGTTCTTCAAATCAGCATTGATCTTTTGTTGGCCACAGTTATTTCCTTGATAATATCTTTTGCTTTTACCACATTCTTTTTCATTTAGTCTCACCTACTTAATGAAACTTTGTACTTTTTTAGACTCATTGAGGCCCCCTTAGTAACTGTGATGATCTTCATGTTGGCACCTGGCCCAAGCATCTGTCCACTTTACTGCAATGATTCTTCAGTCTGATGGTCTGTTGTAGAGTATTATGTGCAGGGACTATTGTTGGAGTGCTCAGAACTTCACATACTGTGGTTGTGATGGTGGCTGAGATGACAGTGTAAATATCAAGTTGAAATAGATGCCCCAGCATTAACAACATTAGTGGTAGTGGTCTACCATTTGAGGGTTTTATTGGGACTTCTCTGTGGATTTGCTTTGCTGATACTTAAGTCCTATGAAGTTCTTTTTTTTTTAATGTTATTTTTTTTTCATCCTACTGGGCTGACTGTTGATGTCATGCTGGTGCTGCCTGTTCTCTTGGTATCCTCTGACAGAACAGATCACAGAACACCCAGAGCTTCTCATTGTAAATTTTACCTGAAGGTCAGTTTTAGGAGTTAAGCAGCCTGGAGACTTGCTCCTCTCAGAAGTTAAACAGGTTGTAATGTTCCACTATGTAAGGTAGTGAAGCAAAGTGAAAAATTTCCAACAACCTAATTCTTGTAAAACAAGATATCCAGAAGGGTCAAGAGTTTGGTCTTATACAGTTAAATTAGGATTAAAAATGCTTTGCCAACTGTCTTTGTTAGGTCAGTAGTTCAGCCAATAGTGTAGGTTGAAACACTGTAGCAGAAAAGCTACTCTGTAAGAAAACTTTAGACACAAGTTGTGAAAATCATTATTTTGGACAAATGCTGTTTCTAAAGGCATATATATAATCAAGTATATTGACTTAAGAAATTGTTTCCTAAGTGCCTGTAAAGGTCTCAGTCTAGCAGGCTTGCTATAAGACATATATCTGACCAGTGCACTGATAATTTCCCTGTTGGTGGTTGCTTTGCAATAACCCACTCAAGCTAGTATAGCTATCACATACGTGCAGTAAGTCTTCCACCACTGTTTGGTTGTTATTAAAACAGAGCTCAGGTCCAATGGGCAAGGAATGAAGGATGTAGAACTGATAGTGTAGTCATACACAGGTAGAAAAATCAAGATAGCTATAAATTATAAGCACCAGCTGCTGATTGTGAGACTCCTTTTAGCACAAACATTATACATCCATTCCTCTTCGTTTCTGATAAGGCCAAGCAAACTTGATTCTTTGTTTCTCATCACCTATTTCCTCATTTTTAGTGAGGGAGGGACATCATTATTCATTTCAATTGCTCTTTTAATCCTTCATACAATATCATTATTTAAAGGCATGTTGTAATGTACATACAAAAATGTGAATACATAACAGTTAAAAACAACAACAAAATCAACATCTCTTCCTGATTTTGTCTTTCATAGATAAACATAAACAAGATATATAATAAAATTCATTATCTTTATCCTCCTCCACATTTTCATCAATGCAACAGATGCAAATAAGTTCAAAGTCTGCAGAGTAAAATAACTTTTCAATTGGTTCAAAGCAGCTATGATCTCGAACATACACACACACAAATTTGACTAGGAGAAGAAACTCTTGTAGGGTTGACCCACACATATAAACTATGTCATTCAAAATACCCTGAATCTCAGTCTTGTCACAAGTAGATAACTACTTTTTTTAATACAAAAGCCTCCAAAGATTACAATCTTTGCACTGTAACACAATCCCAATGCTATGAACATGCTGCACGCTGGCTGAGAAAGTTAGAGACTTGTGCTTTTTGGCTGGCTTTGAAAGAGAGGGTTGCTCTTTCTCTGACATTTCTTGTTCAAAAGAATCACAGAAAGGTAATTAATGATTGTTCTCACCATCACTGGGTCTGGAAGGTGTTTGATTTTCACTAATTCTTCTTCTTTCGGCATAAGTAAAGGTTTGCAGATCTTGTAACCCTCTTCACCACACTTTTTGATTGAGAAAAAATAGTTGGGATTGAGAGATAAATGCTCATAAAACTTTCATACTGGCTTATTGGATATGTCTTTTTTCTTGGTATCTTCTCTTGTTGGCAGTTGCTCAATCAAATGCAACACTTCCCAAAATTCTTGAATTTCTTCATCAAAATAGCTGTTATACAGTTCAAATTTCTTTCCGTTCAGTTCCAGATGACAGATCTCATCACTGAGCAAGGCAATAGTAGTTTCAAGAGACTTCAATACTTTTTCTTCAAATGGATTTCCTTCTTTTCTGAGCTAAATAACTGTTGCAGTTCTTCAGAGCTGCTTCAGCTTCTGCACACATGCTACTCCACATCAGACCTATGCTCTGAAAGCCAAGGTTAAGGATGGACATCATCCTTTCAATGGAGTTTCTCCATGAATGATGAGGAGCAGTCCTAGTGTACAAAGATAGTCAAGGTTGAGATTAATGAAGAGTGAAATAAGAGCCAACTGTATTCAAAGGAATGTAATCCTGTGATCAAGCCTACCATCTGTGTACAAGAAAAGAACTGATTTGGTTCCTATTTTTGTCATAAGAATACTGTTTTGTTCTGCGGCATGTCTCAAGGCACTAGATGGTTCAAATACAGCTTCCTTTAAACCAACTAAGACATAACCATCATACCAAGAGCCATCAATTGTCTCTGGAATGTCAATCATCAACACAACTTTGGGTATCACACTGAATCGTGTAAAATCATGATCACATACCTCAAAACTCTGTTAGTAAGACAAGTACCTGCTGCCTTTTCTCCATAGCAGCAACAGGCACACTGGCTACCCAATTTTTATATGAAGTTTGTCATCCATATATATAAAAAGTGATGAGTCACAAAGCATTACAGCATACTCACCCAAATACCTAAATATTGCAGTGCAGTAGTGATCATTGATGTGATTTTGACTAAACTGATGCTTTTGAATCATCATTTTTATTGGAAAATTATTCTTGTACTGAGTTGCTATTTGGGTTTCTGGGACAAAACTTTAACTGAACCCACTGCATAGAAGGTATTGGAATACCTTCTGGACATTTCCTAGCAACCTGTTCAACCAAATCTCTCACTGAGATGGCTTTGGCCATGTATATGGCGATTCCATGTCTTTTCATATACTGCATTGCATTCAGCAAGGTGAGCTTCACAATGATGCCAAAATACCTGATAGTTATCACTTCCATTTATATTCAAGTGCTGAAGATCTACTAGGATATCAGGGTCTTCCATCTACAACGCTTCCTCTGCACATGCATCGATTTTGGACACTGCAGTTGTTCTACTAGCACTAGCATCACTTATAGAGTACATTAAATTTATCAGTTAGAATTAAATCAGATACCAGTACACATTTTGCAGCTGTATGGACAGAGGTCTTCTGTAAAGTGATGACATCATCACCATAATTGTTGCTTGCAAAAGTGATCATGATTTCTATACTGTACTGGTTGTCTAAGTACAATACTCGACATGAAATTAAATTCACTGTTTTAGACAGTTACAAACATCAGTAAGCAAACTACCACAGTATTGTACCACTTCTTTATGAGTCAATCTACTCACTGAAGTTAGCATCACAGAAAAGTAAATACAACTAAATCCGGGTGAAACAAATTCATTTCCACTGTGATTCATTCTTTGCTGGGTAAGAATACAACCTCTTCATTGGACATGTGACAGTAAGGTACAGGGCTCTCAAATTTCCAAAGGTATGGACACAAGACCAGTTCTACTATATGCAATACCTACATGGATCTGTATCTCAAAAACAAGCTAGGACAAAAGAAGTAGAATCCAATATAGTGCTGCCAAAATCATATGTGGCTTAAGAAATAGTTGCCTCAATATTATAGCTGAATTTGAGGCAGACCTCCTTCCATTAAGGTCATTAGGGCAACTTCAAGCATTTAAATACTTAAAAGACTGAGCCCTACAACCTAAACACAGGACAACAAATTAGGGAATGGAAACAAAAAACTAGAATAAAACAAAAAATCTCCAATACAGGGAATGAGAGAACTCCTTCCTGATATTATGCTTACTGAAACAAAGCAAATACTTAAACCTGCACCACACAAGAACAGAAATATTCCAGTAATAAACACTAACCTGGAGAAGACCTCAGGAAAATCACATGAACATCCAGAGTTTCTCAGATCTCTTTGAGTCTAGAACTTATAAATAGCATTGATGAGAATGTTATTATTATCTGTACATATGACTCCTTCATAGAATATAGAGGTTCTGGAAGTGGAATCAATTGCACATCTTTTGAAAAATTACTAGAAATATCCCATACCAACCCAATCGGCCCTTCCAATTTTGAGGCTGAACCCACTGCTATCAATGAGGCCATCTCCCTCTTAGATAAAACTTTTCCCTTAAAATTCACAATATTAACAGATTCACAAGCTGCAATCAAAGTAATAGAAGAATGTTTTACCAATGATTTAAAAATTCTCATTTAAATTCCAAGAAATTTAAACAAGTTATATAGATCTACTTAAGTCAGGATTCTTTGTATTTTTTCACATATGGTAGTCCCAGGAGATGAGAAAGCTGATATCCTGGCAAAGAAAACAGCTATGAATCAAGATCTCAGAAACAAAAACTGAATGCACCACATGTATCAACTGCCAACACTAAAGAGAAAACTGAAGGAAGAATGGTATAATAAAATTAATCACAGTTGGAACTCAGGAACTAAACCTGGTACTACAGTCATAAGCAGTTTAAATAGACAAGATACAACCCTCATTATAAGGCTTAAGTTTGGATACCTTGGGCACACAATATTTCAAAATGGAATAAAACCCACACTACCTGTACATATGCTATAGAGAGGAAGCAAGTGCTAACCCTATAATGATGTGTTTAGAAATGACACCTGATGAATTCTATAATAATCCAGAGAAGATTCACAATTTAGAGGATGTGTGCACTCTTCATGACCTGATCTAATGACTCTAGGGATAAGAAACAACAACATACCCAATCTTCTCACTCAAACTTTTACTCCTTCAGTGTTATCATAGCATTTTTTCTGCTCTATGGTAGCCTTTCATGGGTGTGATGTGCAAGTTAATATGTACCAAGTAATGCTGACCTAAATCACATCACATGGTTTTGTTGAAACAGTGGTACACCATACATTAGAACTGCAGGAAGCTGTATTTCTACATCAAATATGAGAATTCTTTGTTCAACAAACAGATACATTTTGCTCTGTATATGCTATTGTGCTCTATGAAAGGTGTTCATCCCAGTCATTATGGTCAGGATTAACAAACTTTGCAAGTTCACATTTGATAGCTTGCATTACAATTCTTACATTCCACTGGCATGTCTTTGCCATACATACGCTTTAAAACAACTTTACAATTATCTGGCTGTGGAAAGTGGCCACCTAATTTGTTTCAGGAGTAACAAATCGCAAACATATCAGCAGTAGACTGTACCACTGTATAAACTAATGGTAAGTTTGGTCCACTTAATGAAATATTGATTAGAAGCACCATGTATTAGTTATATCACTTAATCTCCAGGAGAGGATCAGCTATATCCAGGACTATTCTTTGTAGTTGAGAACCCACAACTCTGCTAGAATATAACCTGTTTTAATTAGTATAGTATTTACATTATCACTCCACATATGGATGGATGGAAGTGCAGACAGAAAAATCACTTGCTTGTTGGCTAAGTCTGAAATATTTCATTACTTAGGGCTTTGGGGTCTGTATCATAAATTGAGAACATTACAGTGGTACATAAAAATAATGTAGCATACCATCTTGCACACCTAATTGCCCATACAAATACAATAAATTATGTGCATCTGCACTGGCCAGGCTCCTCTTTGCTGCATGGGAAGAAGTATCCATTTTAGATCTGAGTCGTTTAGTTGCTCTTCCAAGAAATTAAGAAGCATTATTCACATAGTACATTCACTGTACTGTATCATCATGTACTGTACGATTTGGCTATCACAGCTGCTTCAGTGACATTCACATCCAAACAGAGTCTTGGTACTCAATGAATGGATAAACCATATGGTAAGACAGTCCATCAGTGTTTTCATGTTGTTGTCTCAGTCAATAATGTATGACAAAGTTAAACTCTTGAAATGTTATCTATAATGCAACCATGCCTTCTGGGTTTTTGAAGTTAATAAGCCTTTTCATTGATGAATAATCAACCTTAATGGAGAAATTGGCTGTAAAGCATAGGAAGCTGCAGATCTCATGTTTCTTTATGGGTTGGGGCCAGTTTCTGATTGCTGTGGTTCTTGCAGGGTTGATTGATATGCTGCCCCTTCCTACAGTGTGAATGAGGAATTTCTTATTTCTTGATAAACCATACCCCACTTTTCTGCTACAGGTGGAAATACATTTACATACACCAAGATATTATTGACATAGATCAGGCATTTCTTCCATTGGAACACTCAGTGTAAGCTTCACCAGCCTTTCAAAGATTGCAAGCACATTATACATGCCAAGTGACATGAACCAAAATTCTTACAAAGCCATCTTTAGTACTAAAAGCAGTTTGTGGCCTGCTTTCATCATCCATTTCAACTTTCAAGTTCTAGAACCAGGTGTAAATTGCTGAACTAGCAAACATCTTCCAGTGTATCCAGACATTCATCTGATTGTGGTAACAAAAGGGCACCAGTGCATGTCACTGCATTCATTAACCTAAAAGCAACACAGAACCTCAGTGTACCTTCCATCTTCCTGATGGTCACTACTGAAGAGAACCAAGCACTCTTCAAAGGTTATATTACTCCATCCTTCATCATTTGTTGTATTTCAGTAATGGTTGTGTCCCTAGAGCTTCAGAGAAGACTATTCAGTGGTTGTTTCATTGGATGGATGTCTTTTGTATTTATTTTCTAGCGTGTTATTGTTGTCTTATCCCAAATAACCATATGGCCTCAGAAACACATCAGCTTTTTCATCTAGTAACTCACCGAGTTAGTGTCATTGTGTTGAATCAAACTTGTGTGCATATTTATCAACCAGTTATCTCAAATATTCTGATAGTCATGAATTTTTTCTTAGACATAGTGAAACTAAAGCAATGCCAGCAGTACAGCTACTTCAAGCCACTTCTACTTCATACCTCATTTTGAAGTCAACTCCAGCAGGAAGATGAATAGCTGAACGTCCATAGTTACATATAAACATTAGACTATGCCATCATTCAAACACGTAAATTTTTGAGTAAACTTAACCTGTTTTCTGGACAAGAAGTAATGTTTTGTGCAGTAGACAGTGATAATGCCCCAGTATTCTTCTGCAGTACGCTATGGAAAAACACTTTTACACCTGGAAGTATAGTAATTTCATTCTTCACATCGTAGCAGTGTAATCCACTTTTCTTTACCTGATTGATTTATTTTGGCTCAGACAACTGTACATCTGTTACACAAAATGACATTGGTTTAAACTTTCTACGTTATGTCCTTCCTCAGGATACTAAAGCCTGAACAAAGATAGAAGATAATTACCTTCATTCTTTTTGTGACAGGACCAAGATGAAATTAAATTTGGGTTTTTACAGCTACATCTAATGCAGCACCATCCACTCTATTGCTATGATTAGGTCAAAGTGGGAATGTGACACCTTTTTAGAGAGTTGCATTCATACTTTAATTTACTTGCCTTATAATCAATATATACAAATAAACTTGGCATCAAAATTTAGATAATAAGTCAAATTTTAATATTACATAAGTTTTAATTTATTAATTTCAAAGGGAAATATTTAAATAAATTCTCAATCTCCCTTTGTAGTTGGGTGGCTTAGCAAATTTACCATTACTGAGTGGATACAAGCATCAAATTGGACATGAAGTTTCTTTTGGTAACACTAATCAAATTTTGGCTAGGAGCCCTCTTGAAATATTAAGGATTTCTGTATAATACATCAAAATCCAAAATGCCCACCACTCTCCATTTATATTATGCTTAGACATTTTACTTATGTCAGAATAACAGTTTTATATACATTTCTGCAATCAGTCAACATCCTGGTAACTTTTGTTATT
The DNA here is from genome assembly GCF_000517525.1 of Limulus polyphemus. Taxonomy (NCBI): domain Eukaryota; kingdom Metazoa; phylum Arthropoda; class Merostomata; order Xiphosura; family Limulidae; genus Limulus; species Limulus polyphemus. The sequence continues at coordinate 9,681 of NW_013669845.1, forward strand.
CTCAGGGCACTGTAGCCAACTATTCTTGATATTATCATATATATGTATAAGCACAACCTGTGCCAAGCAGGGGTAATAGTGATAAAAACCCTCTTTTGCCAGTTAGACAATAAATTATATTAATGCAACAACAATTTCACTACTAGATTTAGAGTATTTGTTGCAGTATGCATAAGTTATGTCCACTGTAGTAGACAAATATACACAGTCAGCTGATAATGCAAAATAGCCATTTATTTTCAAGATGCTAAAAGTTATTTCCTTATGTTTGCAGCCTATATACACTTACAAACAAGATGAAGATACACTGGACTTGGTGCATTATCTGCCAGCAAGTTACAGTAGAACCACTTAAATGTCCATTGCAGAGTCCTGGCACAAGTTGAGCTAAAACAGATGCCTACTCATCATTTCTAGCAAATGTGCAACAGTTTAGAGAAATTGACTTGCTTCCAACTAAACTCTACTGTGGGAGTGCTGACAGTTTTGCAGCTCACTCTGCTTCATGGCACAAATTCTACCATCTGAAAAATAACAATTCTTAGTTGATGAAAGCAAGAAGGAAGTGAGAAAGCAACACAGAGCCTGAAGAGACGAGACCCAACAAGTGTAAGGCACTGGATGTTCAAATGGGCTTCTTCTGTGAGAAAGGAAATGAGGAGGGTGACTTGTGTCATGTTTCAACTTTTGATGCAGATGATAATATTTGTACAATGATAACTGAATTGCAAGATTCTCAGCTCCTTGCAAAACTTACTGGGGGAGACCTTGCAACCGAAGCAAAGAATCAACTCAAATGCCTGGTCAAGTTGAGAAATTGATAGTGTAGCCTTATCAGAAAATTAAACCAGAAACTAGAAATGACAAAGTGAATGAGAGTTGAGTGTTTGTGGAGCTAATGAGTTACATTGAAAAAGCTGTTGACCATGGATCCCTTCTCTTCAAGTTGTCTGAACTCCACACACTATATGTAAATCATTTGGAGGATTTTGATAGTAGTAAATTAATTAACAAAACCAGGTTGACAAACCAACTACTGGAATGTTTTTCAGAAGCACAAGAAGAGTATGATGGGAGAAATGCTGTCATTATTTTCAAGGAAGGGATGCAATACTTTACAGGAAGCTCTGAAAAAAATAGATTTCTCTGAAGAAGCTGTTATTCTGGCCAAAGCTGAAACAATAATATGAAAGATATCTTCAGTCATGAAGCCTTCAAATTCACAGGATTCTTCCCTCCACAATGTCAAGAAGAATCACAGTCTTCCAGTCTCAAGTAAATGTGGTACATAATCAGACAACACAAAGAAAAGATCATCTGAGTCAGATGTGGAAACAAGGCATACTTTGGAGCAGGAACCACCTCTCCTCATCTACATTGGTTTGAATATTCATACTCTGACAAGAAACAAAAAACTCATCCAGCAGCTGTATCAGATGGGTATCAGCATTTCATATGACAGGGCTATGGAGCTTGAAGACTGGATTGTCTTTTCTGTTTGTGAGCAGTATGAAGAAGATGGTGTGGTAGTCCCTCTTGCCTTAGAAAAGGCTTGTTCACAGTTGGTGCCTTAGACAATATAGACCATAATTCAACTTTAACCACTGCTGTGACTTCTTTCCATGTAACTGGAATCAGCCCTTTCCAGTTTCCAACAAGGAATATACCTGGTGACACCTAGATCAAGAAAGCATGGGTTTCTGTTTGTATCACAATTACTTAAGTCTCTAAAGCCTGCAGGGAATTGATCAGATGCTCATGCAAGGGAGACTGCTCAAAATCCAGATGCAGCAAAGCCAATCTTGACTGTTCCCCTCTGTGCAGTTGTAAATGTGGCACATAACCAGACAGTTGGAACATTGTGTGTAGAATGATGAACTTGCTACTTCTATAGACACATACAAACAATATATTCAGAATTCACCTACAGACAATCTGTTCCGAATTAACCAAAATACACATTGATTGCAACTTGTGCTGTAGGACCACACATTTTGCACTATTACCCATGCATGTCATAGGCTGCACCTATTCATAGTAACAAAAATAGATGGCTATAGTGCCCTGACAGTAAAAAAATATTGATAGAATGTTCAGTTGTTTTAAAATTTCATAATTAAGTGCTATTCTGACAATTGCAATAAGTCCAAGCAAGTTTAAGCATAATATAAATGGCAGGTGGTGGCCATGTTGGATTTTGATGTATTATACAGAAACCCTTGATATTTCAAGAGGGCTCTGAGGCAAAACTTGATAAGTGCTATCAAAAGAAAATTCATACCAAATTTGGTGTTTGTATCTGCTCAGTAACGGTAACCTCAAAATATTGGGCTAAGCCACCTGACTATTGTATGTGTATCATCACATTTGTTCTCTTCAACTTGACCATTCTTTATTTTTCGTTGCCCCTCTCTGATTTACTGAGTTTAATGTAAGTTACTTATTATGATGTAAAAATTACTAATGCATATTCTAATTGTATAGTTTTGAATCTTTTTTGTTTATAGTGACTAAATTAGAATGTCGACCAACTTGTCACACCCACCAATCACATCCTCTCTGTCACAAATTTCCAATAATATTCTATGATGTTTGCTATTACATAATTATAAACAATAGAAAGACAAAGTTTACTGTAACAAATGAAATATAATGCTACCTTGTGCTTAACAGAAACTTTCAGTTATTTCACTTACACATTGAAAGTTGCTATTGCCAAGTTCAGATTGAGTACATAAGGGAATTATTTTAAAGCACGTATCCTTTAGCCAGAAACCCATTTAAATTATAATAGTTATAGGACATTGTTTGTGTGTTATTATTCTGTGTTCTTAAGTGCATACTTGAAATAAATATAATTATTTAATGTACTAATAACATCATTATATAGAAAAGTAGGCTTGAGTTTCATAAGCATTCCGACAGGTTTGCCCTTTAAGCATTGTTAAAATTTTATCACTGACAGCGCAACAGTCTTTTATGTACCTTTATTTTCCCACCATTTCAGAACATGTGCTGATCACATGACTACCCTACATCAATAATATTGTGCCATCTATACTAGTGCGGATAGCTCTCTCTATTATTCTAGCACAATCCTAACTTTCTTGATTGGCATTTTAGTGTATAGAAGTGTGTTTTAACTCGTTCTCCATGTGACAATAAAATTTTGATTGTGCTTTGATCACAAACTTATATTAGTTTCAACTTCAAGGTTTGACTTCTTATGTTTAATTTCCATTGTTTTTACTCCTTTGTTTTAGAAATATTTCTGTTTTCCAAATTCTAATTTGTTCATATGAATTCGAGATTTAATATGGCGGATGATGAAATTCCCATGATAGTAGACAATGGTTCTGACATGTGTCTCAGGGTTGATGATGTCTGCTGGAGAAGCACAGGCTTAGTTCGTGGGGAGTTCAACAATTTCTTCCTTTCATGTTGTGAATTTTTGTGCAGAAGGATATAACTACTGTGTGGAAATTTCTTTCAACAGCACTTTCCACCTGTTACTACACCTCCATGTTATCTGCTGGGTTAGGAATTGTTCTTTTTCCCAGGAGATCGGTGGTAAGTTTTTCAGTGTGTATTCTTCATTCCCTGTAGGTATACCCATGTTTAGTGAGTTTATGTGAGCTTGTGTGGATGGACCTAATTTCCGCACTCGGTAATTTAGGTCTTTCATGTTTTCTCTGCTTAGTATTTTGGTTCTATTTTTATACTTCTTTTACCATCTAGGTTACTTTAGTTTAAATCTTTCGACACGGGGTCGGTCAATTTGACTGAGTCACGTGACCTTCTGTACTCGTTTAAAGTTGACATAAATTAAATAATAATAACTCTCTATATATTTGGTATATCTTTACGAAATTTGGCAGTCTTTCAGTTAATATTACAAGTCTTTCACATACAAAAAGTCATATTTCTTAGTGAAGTATTTCTAATAAGATAAAATAAAGTTTTGTCCATGTTTTTAATAGTCCATGTGCAAAGTAATTTTCATGTTAAAATTAAAAATACTTTTTGTCGTCTCAAATTTCCTTTGTGTAATCCCTAAAATCTCCTAAATGCATTTCAAACGTTTTTGTTCACTAAATCCTTAGTTTTTATGTTATTTCTTTACCCTATCTCAAAACGAGATCGGTCAATTCAAGTGACCTCGTAATCATAAAAAAAAATAGAAATAAACCTAAATTAACCTTCTTTTCTTTTTAGAATGATTTAAAATTGTAACCTGAAACTACATTCATTTATCCTAAGTAGCTCTTTGTTCGTAACATTATACATCTATTTATAATTAAATTTTATTGCTTTATTGTCTTTTGAACCGTGTCCAACTGCTATCCCCACCATAATAAGTTGTAAATCACTCGGGCAACGTGCTGCTCACGTTACGCTATCGAATTACATTACCCACGAGCTGCTCCCATGCGTGCCTCGTGAACCATTTTAATTATATTATTAGTATTATTACTTATTTTACCTAATCTAGTCTTAAATAACTGAAAAAGATCCATATATTTAGATTTTAGTTACTTTTATAATAGTACATAAAGAATAAATATGAAAAATAAGAAATAAAGTACTTACCCAATCTTTTTCTTTCTTGTTCTCAGGTTTACGACAAGAGTTAACCTTAATTTTATATACTATATATATAGTAATGCACTTAATAATTTTTATTTAATTAAATAATGCACCAAATAATATAGATTAATAACATACAAAAAGTAGACAAATTCCCCTAACTTTCAAAATTGTCCTGGCTTTCTAACCATGCAACAAGAGCTGTTACTACAAATTAATCCAAGCTAGTTGTTAACTTTCCCACGGGAACGAATCTTGTACTGTGAGTGAAATTGATGATATTCTGTTCAGAATACAACCTTATACAATATGGCATTTGATGGATGAAAACCTTGACTTTCTACTGTTAAAATGTTTAAATTAAAAATACTTTTCCTTATCTCAAAAATCTCAAATTTCCTTTGTGTAATCCCTAAAATCTCCTAAATGAATTTCAAACGTTTTTTTTTCAGTAAAACTTTACAGTTTATGTTATTTTCTCTACCCTATCTCAAAACAGGATCAGTCAATTTGACAGACCTCATAACCACCAAAAACAAATTTAAATAAACCTAAATTACCCTTTTTTTCTTT
>NW_013669845.1:15178-38186 GCF_000517525.1 Limulus polyphemus
GTTTTATTGCCCTTTGAACCATGTCTAACTATTAACCGTGCCATTATGAGTTGTAAACCAGTTGGGGAACACGCAGCTCACGTTACGCTATCGAATTACATTACCCACAAGCTGCTTGTGTGCATGCCTTGTGAACCATTTTAATTATATTATTAGTATTATTACTTATTTTACCTAATCTAGTCTTAAATAATTTAAAAAGATCCGTACTTTTAATTTTAGTTACTTTTATAATAATAAATAAAGAATAAATATGAAAAACAAGAAATAAAGTACTTACCCAATCTTCTTTTTTCTTGCACTCGATTGTCGAGGAAAGTTAAGCCTGATTTTTTTATAGTGATTATAATAAAGCACTTAACAATTTTTATTTAATTAAATAATACACCAAAAAATATATACTAATAACATGCAAAAAGTCAACAAATTCACTTACTTCTAGAAATTTTCCTGGATTTCTAACTATGCAACAAAAGCTGTTACAAATTCATCCAATCTTGTCGTTAACTTTCTCACAGGAACGATGTTGCTACTTCGAGTGAAATTGATGGTTATCTGTTCAGAACACAACATTATACAATATGCCATATGATAGATGAAAACCTTGACTTTCTATTGGTTATAGGTAATATATAATGAAACGTAAGAAGGAACTATCAACGAATTGTGAAAGAGAGGATGTGATAAGTGGGTGTAGCAGGAGGGGTATGATTTTACAATCGATAGCTCTGTAACCAAACATTTGAATGCTATAAAAATTATTGTCTGTTTGAGCAATAATGATTTTATAGAGAGTATTTTACGTTTAATTTCGTACATTTTTGAGGGGTGATGGATAAAATAGGGATGATGACATGCTAAGACAAAATTTGTCATATTTCAGGATTTCCTAAAATATTGTCTTGTAGAATTAAGAACTTAAAACTTATATACTATTGAAATATGAATTATTAGCTAAGATTTTATGCTATTCTAATTGGTATAACGTAAACAAAAACTAGTATAATAAAATTTTGAATGTTAGACACTAAAACCTTGTGTCATGCGCAGTAAAGAGCACCCGTGGAGAAAGGGTTAAACTTGTGTTTTTAGGTTGATTATTACTTTGTCTTTTTTTTTTTTTACTGTTTGGGTAATTGTAACTTTGACTAAATTTGTAGGTGTGTTGGTTCATTATTTTTACTTCTTTTCACTGTTTATGTTATTTAGTTTGTAAGTTCTTTTTATTTGCTACTAGCCACATCTAATTGGGGATTAGATTTGATTCAAAATTTGTTATTGTTAACTGGGTGCCTTTTTATTCTCTTGTTCTTCAGGGTAGGTTTTACTTTCATATTCTTTGTCTTATAGATTCTTTGGATGGACTTATGTGTTCGATATTTAAGGGTAATTTGTCTTCTAAGTTTCTTTATTGGTTTTGTACTTTAGGTGTTCTTATTGTTTTATGTTTTAAGTCAACTTTCATAGTTTTGCAGTTCTGTTATTTTTATGTACTTTGTAGACTCTACAGATTTCTAAGTTTTGTTAGCTCGTTAGTCATGAGTACTTTCTCTAAGTATATTTAGCTCGTGTGTCTTTTTAGCTACACTTCACGACAGTTCCATGGGTTCTACAAGTTCTATCTGTGGGTTTCTGCCTTCAGTTCTGCTCCCCCTCTATATTCTTCCCAGATTTCCTTTTCTCCTCCTCAGGATCATACCGAGTCCAGTTTTCTTGCTGAGTCTGTAATCGAAACCTTCTACACGAAGGAGCTATTGATTGGGTGGTACCCACTCAATCGAGATTTTACTACCATCTATTTGTTGTCTCCAAAAACACTGGAGATTGGAAATCCATCATAGATTTGTCCCAGCTGTATACTTATCTGGAGACACCTTGCTTCACCATGGAGTCGTACATCACTTCGGTGATTTTTTTCTCCAGGAATTTGGATGACCAAGTTTGATGTGACATATGCCTATTTTCATATTCCAATTGCCACAGTGTCCCATCATTTTTCTTCAGTTTGTCATTGAGGGTTCTGCTTTCCAGTTCTGGGTGCTGCCATTTGGTCTTCCTTCAGCTTCATATGTATTTTGTTGAGTGGTAAGCTCTTTTGCATGTCATCTTCACTCGCTGGGTCCTTGGGCTCACCTTACATGAATGACTGGCTACTGCTTGTCCCTTCCCATGCCCAGTCAGTCACTCACACTCGTTTCATCAAGAAGCTGCTCGGGTGGAGTTTCTCATCAAGTTGGAGAAGTTCTTTACTACCCCCATGCAGTATTTTATTCATATGGGGGTTTTCTTTAATTCCCATCTCAGTGGGGACCAGCCTTCTTCACTTCAGTCACAAAGGTCCTAACTTCTCCTTCTCTCTTTCTGTATGAGAGATTCTATCTCTTTTGGGGATGTGGACTTCATTAGAAACTGTCATTCCCATGGGTTGGACACACATGCATTCCCTTCATTGGATGCTTTATAACCAGTGAAACTTCTTCCTCAATCCCTTGGACTATCCCATCACCCTTCCACCTGGGATCATGGCTGACCTTTCTTGGTGGCTTGACAGGAACTTGACCATGGTGGGGGTTCCAATTCCTACACCTCATCCTGAGTCTCATCTGTTCACAGATGCTTCCTTGGTGGGGTGGGGGCTTTCCTTGATTCCCAAGAGATTTTGGATCGGTGGTCAGTCAAAGAGTTTACTCTCCATATCCTGGAATTTTTGGCAGTTCATTAGGCTCTGTATCATTTCTTCCCACTCCTGTGGGGGCGGATGGTTATATTTAATTTTGACAATTCTATTGTCATCAGGTATATTACTAAGGAAGGGGGGAACTAAATCCAGATTTCTGTGTTTTCAGACTCTGGATTTCCTGTACTAGGCCAACGACCACCACATGATGGTATGTCATGTTTCCAGAATTAAGAATCTTGTGGCCTATCGCTTATCCCGTTTCAACCAGGATCTCCCCATGGAGTGGTACTTTCATTGTTAGGTATTTCTGTGGGTGTGTTCTCAACTAGGAACACCACATATATTTGCCACTCACTGGAATGCCAAACTTCCTTCCTTTTGATCTCCAGTTCCTCACCCCTCAGTTCTGGGGGTGGATGCTTTCAGTCACAATTAGAGGGATCTTCACCTATATGCCTACCTCCAATCAGGCTCATCTCCAGGGTCATTTCCCTTATCCAGACCACTCTTTTTTGTGTTCTGCTGGTTGCCTTATATTGGCCATCTCAGACATGGTTCCCTCTGCTCTGTCCCTTACTGGAACAATAGCCCTTGCCCCTTACCTCTGTCCTGATCACTCCTCCGACAACTGCGGTCATCCATTTTTCATCCAAATGTCACCTTCTTCACGTGTGGCTTTTGTCTGGTCCCTTGCCTCAGCTCAGGGACTCTCCCTTTGTGTAGTGTCTTTCCATTTCTGTACCATTCATTCTTCCCCCTTGTCTAGGTACCAGAGGCATCGGCCTAACTTCAGACACTGGTCTATTCACCATGGCTTCTGACCATCCTGTTCATCTGTTCCTCACCTGGTTGGTTGTTCAGGGTTTCTGTTTCAACTGTTGATCTTTATAGGGCTACCCTGTTGAACACCTTCCATTCTCTCGCTTCCAGAAAGCCTTCTCTTCCCCATGTTATTTCCCTCCTTTTCTGTTCCTTTCATCTGGTCCATCTGCCATGTCTCTTTGTTCTACTAGATTGGAATTTATGTCAATAAGTTTGGTATCAAATTGTATATTATGATTCAAATTTTAGTATTATACATTAGTTAATTTCTTAATTAAAAAAAAACAGAACACAGCTAACCATTGATTTTTGTGTGTCACATATGTTGAATGCAGTACTGGTTCAAATTACATGTTTGTGATGTCAAAATACAATATCCATAGTTTCACATGAATTAGGAACTCAAACTACCGATATTGACAAAATAGAACATAAAATAAGAACCTCTTTTCTATTTGCTAAGATATCACTCATATACTGAATCAAACACAGTGCCCCCCCTTTCCATTTTTGGAAATGCTTCTTTATATACACTTACTTCTATATATGACACGAATAACCAATTGAAAGCTCAGAATGTCCCACTAGTGGTTTTCTCAACCATTTTGACATGTTATTGTGTTGAATCCAGTACTGGTTCAAATTAAATGTTTGTGATGTCAAAATATAAAGTCCATAGTTTCATATGAATTAGGAACTCAAACTACCGATATTAACAAACTAGAACATAAAATAAGAACCTCTTTTCTATTTGCTAAGATATCACTCGTATACTGAATGACCCCCCTTCCCACCTCTTTCCATTTTTGGAAATGCTCCCCTATATACACTTACTTCTATATATGACACGAATAACCAATTGAAAGCTCAGAATGTCCCACTAGTGATTTTTCTCAGCCATTTTGACATGTTATTGTGTTAATCTCGTTCTTTTCACACGAGATTTCAAACGGTAGGGTAAGTCTTTAGTGAGCTCAAAATTTCATAATTTTTTAGATCCAAATACAGTTTAGTTACTACGCTTGATAAGTTATAGTGGAATTTTATGGTATCAATATAGTAATTTATTATTTTTGATGTATGTATAAAACCTAAAAAATATTTTCTTTTCACATCCTCCATGTGGGAAATTTCATAAGACTTAGCAACCTACAACAAGCAGCAAATGAGTACAATGGTCATAACCATAATTAGAAGAGATAATTGTTTGCTTTACTTCTTTATTTACTGTTTTAAGAAAAATAAGTTTAAGAACTTATTTGTAAATAGTAATAATGTATAAACATATATAATGTATAATAATTGAAATGTAACTATTTTACAAAATACTAGTCCACTAAAACACCTCCAAGACAAGTTATTTTATAAAGACTAAACGTCAGGTTTATATTATTGGAAACGATATCACGAGTGCTCATGCACTGCATCATTGTAACTTCTGTATTGTTAGCAAGGCATGGCTGGAAGGTCAATATAATAAAGATGATATATTTATATATATATGAATGTATAGTTTTACGAGATTTAAGCAATTTAGACAAAACATTTGTATTTTTGTGTTATAATCTGTTGTCATTCTAGAACGAAAAAAGCTTAATTTAAATTTATTTCCTAATTTTTTTATGGTGGTTATAAGGCCAGTCAGATTGACAGACCCCATAGAGTTAGGGTAGAGAATATACAGAAAAAATATAGTGTTATGCCTCCGTTCGTTAGTTAATTTTCCGTAAATTTTCTTTCCGAAGAAACTTTAGCGATACAAGTCCTTTCTTAAATAAAACTTGTTTATTCTTCTTCAATACAACTTTGTAATGCACTTAATTTTCACAGTTACACACACTATAGTTCACAACAATTCACTCACTTTCTACCGCGCCCGACTTAATTGTCTGTCTCCGCCAACTATAGTTCCGATCTATGTATCTGCTATCCTCGATTCCTGCCGACCGTAACCGCTGACCTTGTTTCCCCACTATCTCTTTTTCTCTCTGTCTAGTGCACTTGTATACGATAATACCACCTGTTCTAGAATCTTCTAGGCTCTCAACACGAGCTACCAGTGTCACTTGACTTCCGCTGTCATAACACACTAGCGAATCTTCTAGAATACTTGTCACGTGACCCCCGCTGTCGTAAAACACTAGCGAATCTTCTAGAATATTCGTCACGTGACCCCCACTGTTGTAACAATAGTTTTACTGAAAAAAAATGTTTGAAATGTATTTATGAGGTTTTAGAGATTATACAAATAATATTTGAGATTTTTTGGATGAACAATAGTTTTTTTAGTTGTAACATAAAAATCACTTCACACTTGGACTGGTAATGAAACATACTCAATATTTTCACAAACAAATCTATTATAAAAAATACTTCATTAAAAATTTCATTTTTTGTGTACAAAAGACTTGTAATCTTTGCTAAAAGTCTACCAAATTTTGTGAAGATACACTTACTGCATTACAAGTTATAGTATTAAATACTTAACTCGGGTATATTATATTGAGCCTGTTGTGAAAGGGTTAACTCATATGAATGGCATATTTTGACGTGTCCATGGAAGGTCACCATCTACGTAATGTTTCTTTGCACCAACTTGATCATTTATGTCTTTGGCTGCTCGTAGCTGCCGTCTTTTGGAGGAGATCATTCAGGCTGGTATGTGGAGCATGGGAGTCCTTGCCACTTCTGCCACTGGAGAGGTGGAACATGGAGGTTTCCTCCTGAGTGAGGTTTGTACAATAAACTAAATCAAACTTCATAGCTCGGTGAGAAGAGGGCTATTGTTGTTATACTTATTGACTATACAATAACATAATATTCTGGATCCAAGGTGCCTCCCTCAGATGTTTTTGCCTGGGCTGACCTCACTTGTTGATCACAATATACATTTTTAATGCAAAGTGCTTCCACTAGATGTTTTCTGCCCAGATGGACCACACCTGGCATAATCTGAAATATCTCAAGGTACTTCCCCTGGATGTTTTTGCCTGTGTGGACCGCACTTGTTAATCTTTCAAGCTTATGCAAGGTGCTTCCACTGGATGTTTTGCCTGGATGAACCACACTTGGCATAATCTGACGTATCCAAAGGCACTTCCCTTGGATGTTTTTTGCCTGGACTTCACTAGGCCTATTCATGTACAATTTACGGTCCTTTAGCCTTAGCCAAGTATACCTATATCTAATTATCAGGCACCTTACAATGTCTAACTATCACTATGTCCCATTCTAATGCTTACTACATATGTGGATGAATTATGTACTATCTGTTGACAATGGGCTGATTCTGTATTACCTGACATGGTGCCTGCTTATTACATTCTGCCCTATATGTATTAGTGGGCAAAGAGCATACCTGTTCCAGAAGTAGTGCTACACCCCATAGGTGTACCTTCTTTTCTTATTATGGCACACCTGTTCTTTCAAGGCAGTTGCTCTCTACTCGATTGAATAGTGTTGTGCCTTCACTGGACCCTTCACCTTTGCAATGTGGGATTCTAGTTTTGAGTGATAGGAGGTGGTATTGTTTTGGAAGTTAACATTTTCTAACACTGAAAATGTATTTCCGATAGGTACTTACCTCTTTTCACCCACTTTCCACCCTTCCTTTCCACTGATATGCCAGTGTTTCTAGTTTGTACCTGCCAATTCTGGAAAGTGAGGATTGTACTAGAATAGTAGAGGGAGTTACCTGCACTAGTATAGATGGCCCAGTATGATTGGTGGAGGGTAGTCACATGTTCTGAAATGATGTGAAAATAAAGGTATAAAAGACTGGTGCACTGTTAGTGATAAAATTTTAGCAATGTTCAGTGGGCAAAACAAGGTTGAGATAGCTTTTGGTGAAAGTAGGTAAGTACCTATCAGAAATACATTTTCAATGAAAGAAAATGTTAACTTTTTATGTATATTTTATATATATTGGTATGAAAGTAACTAAAATGTAAAAATGAGAAGCTTAGAGAAAGTTAGGTTAAATAAGGAAAAAAAGAAAAATGTATCCATGAGGTATGGTTGCAATTAGCCTGTGCATCACATCAATCAATACAGCAATAGTTGTACAACTTGTATGATAGGACTATATGTTAGACATAGTTCAGAGAGCAATAAAACAACAGAATAAAGTAGAAACAGATGTAAACTGTTACCAAGCCTGTTACCTCACAATTAATAAATAGCAGCATCAGACATTTGACCATTTCTTGGAGAACCAGTTTTTTGTATGGTTCAATCAATAAAGCTTTATCAAGAAGCAGATTTGAACTTAGTATTTAATATTTGAATAAGATCACTTCTTAATTATACTTTAGAGGTAGGTTTATTTTCTCATTTTCTATACACTCATTTTATGTAGAATTGCTGATTGCTTGTTGCTCAAGTAAAACTGATTGACAGTTTCTACAGTATGTACATCCTTTAAACCAATGCTTCATCCCAGATAAGGCAACTGCCTTTGTTTAGTGTTTAACGTTGCCAAGAGGAGGTGTAAAACATGCCTGTCAGTCACTCCCACTTAATGCCATTTGTTAGACCAAAGATTACACTTGCTGGCTACAGTGGTGGCTTTCCACATAGTGCTTAATAAACTGCAAAGTCAAGTAAGCTTTTGGCTATGCCAGTATCCACTAGAAACTCAACCTCATGCCCATATACTATGATTGGCACATAACATGTGATGTCCAGTCCATGTTTTTCCAAACCAGCCACCATGTTATCAGATGTGAGCTAGGTGTTGCACTCACCTAGACCCTACTAGTTGAAACAAGTAAATTATTCAGTGGAAATTACTCACCATCACCCTTCTTGCATCTGTTGTGGTATCAGTCTGAAAGTTGTGTGCATCATATAGTCTTGCCTGATGACAGGGTCTAGACAATTATGAAACCATTGACCTGTAAAGTCACAATTAAAGCAAAGGCTCCTTCCTTTGCAACCTAGTTTGGGAGTCCAACACTGGTTGCATATGTGGTTAAGCCATGAGAACTGGGCCAGGGAACTGTGTTGGTTGCACCAAAAAAAAAAACTTAATGGCAGGAATTTAGTTTGAAGGAAGGAAAAACAATGTGATAGTTGTCTGCTCTTCTCAACAGGGGTGCTCTGGAATGGTTGTTCTCCTTTAACTCCATGTTTGAGAATAATAATTAGCTACAGTGATTGATCATGTTTAGCAACATTGACGGAAAGTTTTTGAGAGAGAGCTGTGAGGGAGGTTGGAGAATGCATGATGAAGGTCCTTTTTTTCCAGCAGTTGTTGGTGATGAGCAGAGATATTGTGGCTGTCAATGATGTGTACAGGTGAAGAGTTGAGACGAGACAGAGAGATCCAAAGATGCATTCGAAGTATTAAATTTAAATCATATTATCTATTGATAAGATAATGGAATTATTCTAATATTAGTTTGGAACTCTTTTGAATTTAGGAACTAATTTCATTTTTAAATCTACATTATTGAATTGGATTTTATAGAAAGGAACTAGATTGGATGCCCTTTTCAGTGGGGGGGGGGGGACCATACGGTCCAACGCTTGGCTGCTTATTTCTTCTGGTGCTCCATTATGCAGTTTCAAATTACCATTTCAACTTGCATCACCATGGAAACTGCCTTTATGAGAGATGAGATGTCTCTCAGGTTTGTGTGGTACCTCATGGGCTCAATGAACTTATTGATGAATATCTCATCATGGTCTATGGGAGACATGCATGGGAAGGTATTCCCATGCAATCTGTTTAAATCATCAGCATAAGTAGTCAAATTCTCATGGAAACCTCACCTTCAAGTCTTGAATTTTGTCCTGTGAATTGCTCTTTTCTTTACAGATTGCTTCTCATTTAAGTGTTCTGGGGCATCAGTTTCAGGACCTTCTAGACTCAGCATCAGACATGGCATTACCTCCCTGAGCCCATTGATACCAAGCATAAACTTGCTTGAAATGCTTAAAAAATGTTTCAAGTTCTTGTTAGTTTACCCCATTAACACTGATTGGTTGATGTGCTTCGTATCACCACCATAATTAAATGGAGGTTCAGACAGGTATCATCTATTAGCTACTTTACTGCTGTGTAGCTAAGAGGCTGTGCATTTAGGGGAACATTCATCTTCCTCTAAGGGTCCAGAGACATATGCATACTTAAAAATGTGGCATCCTTAGGTAAAGCCTTATGCAGATTAATGTGGTTATGAGGAGTCCTTTTCTACAAAAAATTTGGAGTCTCTTACATTCAGACAAATATGGTGTGCTTTTGTGAAATCTTGAGCAGAATGAAACAACACAAATATGTTGCATACAGTCATATTATGTGATACATTCTGCTTTGCTTTCAGCCACTAGTTGTGGTGTAGGGGCATCTTCAGTGTGCCTTGTTGGCTTGGAGGTGGAGCTGGGCAAATTAATCAATTACCTTGAGCAGTAATTACATCAAGTAGTGTCAAATAAAACTAATCAGTTAATCAAAGTTCTGATTATAGTGATTGTTATGAAAATAATCAATTAATCAAAAGTAGTGTTTCTTCTGATTATAATTGTTTTTGATTATTCCAATAGTTGATTAATCAAAATTATGATAAAATTATCACAAAAATAATCAATTAATCAGAATTAGGGTTTCCAATTCTTTCAAATATCCATGGCACCAAAATGCTACTTTTGAACTAATCTGTGGTATTGAGGTACACTGATGTCTGACAGATAAGTTTTAATCTGAATCATCCTTTGAAATGGGGTCATCCCCCCCTCCCTTGGATTCAAACACAGGACCAAAGTGATACGAACTTATATCCATTGGCAAATCCAATTTTACTTTAGTGAACTGATTAGTATGCATTTATGGCCTTTAGGCAACCATTTAACAATAATGCTATACTACCTACAGAAAACCTACATGAAAAATTTGAAAATAACTACTTAATTATATCTGACTAAAGATATGTCGTAAACTAGATATGGATGGGTGACATTCATGACTATTTCAGTCATTACGCAAGTAATAAACTTTGTGCTTTAGGGCTTGGAAATGACTTGCACTGAAGTAAATTTTAATGTTTACACAAATATAAATGTGAGGTAAAAGTATAGTAGTCAAAAAGTT
Source organism: Limulus polyphemus (assembly GCF_000517525.1). Lineage (NCBI taxonomy): Eukaryota > Metazoa > Arthropoda > Merostomata > Xiphosura > Limulidae > Limulus > Limulus polyphemus. The sequence goes on from NW_013669845.1 coordinate 25,771, forward strand.
TGGAAAGGCACTAAAGTTAACTGGAATTGCACAAGTAATTTGTAAATCATTCAATAACGTTTCAAATAAATGGTGTTTAAAAGAAATTAATTTACAAGTAAACCAATATAAAGAATGAATAAGCAAAGCTGAAGACATAATCCATTAATGCATAACATACTCAAGAAAATCATTATTAACAACAATGAAGTTAAGAAAAATTATTTACTGAATAATAAATTTTTTACACAAAATTAATATGTCTCTTACTGGTGAAGTTACCAGTTACTTTGTTTTCATTTGTAAAACCTTTTTGTTACTACTATTTTATGTAAAGTGGTATTTAACCTATAAACACCAAAACCTTCAGGTAATGAGGTGATAAACACATTACAACTGATAAAGAAAGTATCATACAGAAATACTTGACATTTTTATTAGACTTTGGTAGCCATTATGAAGAGTATGATAATTTACTACATAGGCATCACCAAGATTTTTTTCAGAGGGAGTAGCTCATTTCTGAAGTCTAAAATACACATAGGTTTAAGTAAGCTGTGAATTAGTGGTAGTCCTGTATATGGTTTTTAGAAAGTTTCAGTTCAGATTGAACAAATACATTAGCAAACAGAATAGGCTATGAATACAAAATTAAAATTACACATTTGGCAATTTGTGCAGCACTAGATTTAATTTTCTGTAATCATCAAAATGAATTTGGATTTATAAGTTACATAAATCACCAGAACCATGTTAGTCAACTTGGGGGGTTCCATACATTCCTATTCTGTGGCCTATACCTATATTACAGCTTCAAATTATCTTTACTTTTTTTTATGATGAAGACCACATCCATTTGCATCCTTTGCACCCCTCCTCTAAAGCAGTCTTTGCATACAAATATTGCTAAAGCTAAAACAGCTATGACTATGACATTGCAGCTATGAACTTGACCCTCCTCATCAATACCTGATGAAATCAAGACCTGGGCCATATAGATTTGTTATTAGACATAACACTACATGTCCCCAAATCTGCTTGTTCCAGACAAAAATGTTTGGAATAATCCCAGACATGGCCCAGCCCTTCAGTGGCCTCTCTCTCACTAACTGGGGGATGTCTACTTCACTTCCACCATAGGCTTATATGGTTTCAGCCTGGGTTTTTCCTTTGTAGAGGCATAGTCTATTGTGGAATGGACAGTCTGGTTTGATGGGAAAGTCATCAAGTTCGCATGGGCCAGAAGTTCTACACTTGGTTGAGTATAGACTCCAGTTCTTGGAGTTGCCTGTCATACAAATTCCTGGGTTTCCACATGATCTGTGCTTGCCACAGTAGCTTGTTTCAATCATATAGAAGGTATCTGCTGCCCCAAAGATCACATTCTTTCTCCCTAGGTGCTTGTTGCATTACTTATTGGCATTGTAGCTCAGATTGGCAGAACTTGTCCACCAACTGCACCTCTATCTTTGCTGTCAGGAAAGCTGTGTACCTTCATCAGTGAGAACCTGCTAAGTCATCTACCAAGAAACAGGTTCTTTTGGTGGCTATTCACCACCAATGGCATCTAACTTCTGAATCTGGGTTCAGTAATTAGCCAGTTTCTTGCTTGGGAAAGGTCTTTGCCTTTGTCCCTGACTCTCCTCCTTTTCACTTTCACCAGTCAAATGACTCTTGGCTCAGCAACAGGCTGCCTCTATTCACTCTATGTTTCTTTGCTACCACAATTGTCATCAGCATTGCTGGATGCTCACCAGCTGGTAAAACAACTCATGCTGGTGGAACTTGTACCCAGTGGTATCTTATGCCTCTGACCTGTAAGTGACCTCAACCAGAGTTGGAATAGTGCTACTTTGGGCATTGATTACCTTATGGTCTTGTAGAAATCACCTTTTTTGGTCTCAGGTCAACCTGATGATGCTTGATTATTTGAGCTTCTGCTACCTGGGCTCAACCTGAGAGAGGGTTCAAAGACCTTTATATCCCAGATAGCCCTTTCTTTCCATCCAAAGTTCTCAGTTACAGGGTGATGTTCATCATAGGCCTTTAATGTATCAGTAAAAGTCTAATATCAAAGAGAGAACTCCACTCCCAAATCTGACCACCCTTCCTGCATACCTTTCAGCCCTGGCACCAGTTTCCTTTCCTTCCAGGTTGTATACCCATTTGTCTCATAATAGAAAAAATCATCTCCATGTTAGATAATTATAGTGCTCAATAGAATGTTTAAAATGTTTGGCTGCTAAACCCTCTCAGATAGAATGCTGTACTCTGCTTTGCCAATATTCTTGATCATGGCACCAAAATTTCCCCTACTCTACTACTTTATGGTATTCCGGGTAATCCAATTTCAATCCTGTGAAGTAGTCAGTTAGACTGACTAAGTGGAGGTTCAAAGGACATGGGACTATGGAATATAGTGCTCTCTCTCTGATCTACAGCTGAGATTGTCAAGATTGTTTGTTTGTTTCTAGTTAAGCACAAAGCTACACAATGGGCTATCTGTGCTCTGCTGATTATGGGTATCAAAACCCTGTTTCTAGCGTTGTAAGTCCGTAGACATACTGCATGCCACTGGGGCGAGATCGTCAAGAAGAAAGACTACATGAGTACACAAGTACACAAATGTTTATTTACTGAATAAAAAATTCACAATACAAAACAGTTACAAAAACAATATATGAAACAAGGTCAAATGTTCAGTTGGGAATGTTGAACTGATAAGAGCAACATGAAGACTATTTAAAAGCTCTTATCAGTATGGTGTGTCCTACCTCTAAATTAAGCTAAGACCTATAAAGCTTTAAAATAAAAGTGAAATCCTAAAGTTAAAGTACCTATGTTAAATAAAATAAAATTTTGGTAAACACTAAACTCAAAAGTGAATCAGACAATGTTCATTTAGTAAAAGTTAAAGTCAAGTTAACAGTGCACTTTAATTCATGTGAAAATAATGCACAAAACAGTACTACAAAAAGTCAAAGTTGAACAAAAATAAAAGTGTTACAATTAAAGGTTTCATTAACTCAAAACAAAGACTTTAAAGTTTAAAAAAGGGAAGTTAATACTGTAAACATCTCTCTCTGCACCACTGTATTGAAATCTTGTGGAATTTTTTCTAATATTAAATATATCTTTAATTATAAGTACAAACTTGGTTTTATAAATAGAAACAAAACACAAAAAGCAAATTTTGTGAATGAAACGTGACACCTTCAAGATTTGTGTCTATTTAGAGTTGAGGTTGGGCATGGCTGCCCTGACCGTTGTAACGTTCACTCACAATACATTTTCTGTTTACATTTATGGACACCATGAAAGTCTGTTAATTGCCAATTAGAGAACCCACATATTGCATGCTTTTGAAACAGGGAAAGTTAGTGTTACTTGAATGAAAACATGCATCCATATTGAAATATAATAATTTTGAAAAACTACATCTTAATTAAGGGGGTAGCAGGTGCATAGTACCATCCTGTACTACACATTTCACTTTCCATAGATCCCACAGAGACACCTGATTTTGAACCTTTCGTAAAAATGCGAACAGAAAAATGGTTCAAAAGATGTTTGGCAAACGGAAGACAGTACTTCCAATCAGGAGTATCTGCCTGCCTGAGATGACTCAAAGAAAGATCACAGGTGGGGATGGTAATGAGCCATAGTAGGATAAGCTGATCATCATACTCTGCAATATCATCCAATGATAGACCCAGTTAAGCCAGCTGTGCCTGGATATGTAGGACAAAAGGAGGAATGACAGACCATCTATTCTGAAAGAGCACAGTCCATCGAGGAAGGAAGACACAACCCTAAGTGAGATGCTGTGGTAAGGATCAAAGTTTGGTAGCATATTGTAAAGAAAGTTGCAAATGTTGAAGGTGAAGAGGAGGTTCGTGGGACTCAGTGTACAAACTCTGGACTGGTGAAGTGCAGAAAGTCCTGTGCAGAGCTAAAGCCCCAGATAGTGGACAAGGTCCAACATTTTCAAAGCAGAACCATAAACTAGAGACCCATAGTCCAGCTTGGATTGTATGATGGTGTGATAGATCGATCCACTCCCCAAGAAGTGGAAGAGAGGACATGGAGGATGTTCATTGCCCTTGTATAATTGATATGAAGCTGCTTAATGTGAGGAATAAAAGGAGCTTGTAGTCAAAGATAAGCCCCAAGAGCTCCGTCTCAGGAACCAAGGGAAGAACACCACTGAGACTGAGCTCAGGTTCGGGGTGTTAACCATGCTGTGGTTTTTGAAGAAGAGAAAGTGAAACTGTTTCCTGTTGCCCACTCCAAAAAACAAGTGAGAGAAGTCTGAAGCTGCTGCTCAATATATCTCATGTTTGATGACCAACAAGAAATGTGGAAGTCATCAACATAAGAGGCCGTTTGCAACAGTAGGGCGAAGTTGTTGAGTAATAGCATTAATCTTAAACTGAAAAGTGTGGCACGCAAGACACAGCCTTAAAGGACTCCAAATTCCTGTGTGAAGGATTGGAAAAGGATTGAATCCACATGGACTTGGAATCACCTGTCCAGTAAAAAGTTACAAATAAAAATGGGTAAGTGGCCATGTAACCCATCAGAATGGAGGTACTGTAAAATTCCACACCCCTATTTAATGTCATAAACCTTCTCAAGATCAAAGAAAAGAAGAAAAACTTGCTCTCTTTTGAGGAAAGCTTCTCTGATTAACAAATCAGGTGGTCTGTGGTGAAGCACTGTTGATGAAAACTACATTGGGTGGGCGAGAGAAGGCTGTTTGATGCAAGGTACCAAACAAGACATGCATTAACCATCCTCTCCAAGATCTTATAGAGACAGCTAGTCAAAGCAATAGAACAATAATTAGAAGGAATCTTGGGATCTTTCCCAGGCTTTGAAATAGGGAGAACAACACCCTTGGACCAAACATCAGGAAACACATTCTCTTGACAAATCTGATTAAAAACAACCAGAAGAGCAAGAGAGACAGGAAAGAGATGGCACAGCATCTCAGGTCTGACTGATGTACTGCCAGACCAATGAAGAGCGCGCTGAAGTTCCACCAGTGTAAATGGACGATTATATTCATAGAGACAATCTGCTTGAAAGGAAAGGGATGATCTCTCAAACCAAGACTTGATGACCAAGAAGGTGGGAGAAAGAGTGAAAGGTATCCCAGGCCCTTTTCTGAGCCTTTCATGCCTTCCACGGACAAGGATACTGTGGGAAACATGTCAAGGTTTTGGGGATAGAATGAACAGCTACTGCCTCCATGCAGTTGTTAATAGATGGTAGATTAATGACAGCAGGATCAAGTTCTGAGAGAGCAGTGAAGGAGAGCCAGTCAGCCTGCTCCAACTTCCACCATGGCACTCGGGGCAGGTGGCATTGACCACAGCTAATCTTCCTCGATACAATGTGTAAATGATCACTGCCCGTAGGTCACTTTCAACCCTCTGACATTAATATTAAAAATGAATTTTTTTTTATACAAATAGTTTCATTTCAGTTTTGATGAAATTAAAGCCAATTAATAACTATTTACCTCTAGTTAATAACTGTTCTGGTAATCCATTCATCAACAATTTTTATAATACAACTTGTAAACAAAAACCCTACTGATGATAGAGTGTTATTTAGAACTGATATTTTTATTTTTTTAACATTGCCAATTACACATACAAACATTCAACTATATAATTTTAATCTAAAATTATAGTTAAAAGCAGTCCCATATTGTTTTTTTTATGTTATTCTATGTTTGTGTAAAGGATTACTCAGTATATGCATAAAAATGCAAATTTTAAATGTTGTTATTCTTTCACTACAGTTGTCACTAAGTTACATGTATGTTATATCCATGTATAATTTAATTAACTATAGAGCATTGGATTGGCTGCTTAATAACAAAAAAGTGGTAAAGATAATGATTTTGAAGTAATGCTAAATCTCTGAGTAACTGAGTCATGATAATAAATGAAACATCAAATAATTCATTATAAATGATGTAAAGCACAAACACAGCATGTGTAGTTGCTTTTATTTACACATTGCTTCTACAGGATCCTCTATATTTAACTGTTCAAACTGAATCCAGTGTTCCCTAGTTTGCAAGAAACATTGTATTTATTCAGAGTGACCATACTCATGTAACTAGGTATTCTCATTCGAACACATGTGAGGAAATCTGTAGATACCACCTGAACTACAATTTAAGGATACAGCATGCAGTTTTGTAGCAATATCCCCTCCCTAGGCGGAACAGGTATTATTTATTTTAGAATAATAAAGGCAGTTAGAATGAAATCAGCTTAACAGCTTACTTGACCATGACCATGAGTTATGTGAAACCTGAACATGTACAAAATAGATACTATAATGATGAACAGTAGAACAACCTTAACATTTGACTTGTGTGTACAGTAAAAAACATTTAATTCATGAACGTTTTGGGAAATCATACATATTCCATCTTCGGCAAGCTATATTGAACAGGGTAAAATATTAGGTACAAAAATTTATAAAGTTCGAACATTTTATAAAGAGTAATTAAAATACAGAATAAAAGGATGAAGTACATTAAAAAATAAACAAGAAAGAATAGGGTAATGAAACAATTGTAACAATGTTATACAGATTATTCAATACAGACTTAATTGTTGTGAAGCTGTGTTATTATTTAAAGTTGGGAGTTAATTTATACTACATAAACTTTCTTTAATTAAAAGAGATGAGATGATGATCCAGATGAGATAACTTTAAAATTCGTAATCAAGATGGGGTGGTTGTTGTTTTCATTATGTGTGTGATTTGTGAAATTTAGTGGATTTGATAGATTTTTACCAGTTCTGCTTGATACTCCAATAGGTTTGCAGGTGTAATTGGCATATAGTTTTGTCAATGTCAGTGGCATTACAGCCACCATATGTGTATTTATAAACAATCCTGCAACTCGTACGGGTAGGCAATAGGTCTTTAGATCAAAATAGGTTTTGTATTTTGAAAGGTGATTTAAATATAATATGTAGTTGAACTTGTGGATAAAATGTTTTAATTATTCTTAAAATTTGTGACTTTACTATGAAACTTTGCTTACCTAAAAAAAGGAATGAGTGGTCTTAATGGATATTTGTCAACAGTATATGGTTTCTTTTGGTGTTGAAATTTGTGAGAAAGCAACTTGCGTGTTAGGGCTTGAATAAAATGCAAGGGATAGCAGTTGCTTATTAGAATGTTCTGTTAGGTGGTGATTTTGGTATGAAGAGAGAGAGGTAGTCAGAACAGATGTTATATGTTCTGTTGATAAGACTGAGTATAAGATTATATTTAAAGGAGGCCAGAATAAAACTGTCAAAACAAGTATGTAAGCCTGTATATGTTTTCTTACGATAAACAGATTTTGTAAACTGGTTATCTAATCTGTTAATTTGGATATCAAGAAAAGGCAATTTACTAATTTTTTCAGTTTTACAAGTAAAATTAATGTTAGGGTGTTTCAAATTTAAATAATCCAAGAATTGTTTGCTGTGATTAGGGCTTCAAAAGAGTAAAAATGTATCATCAAAATACTTTACTTATAGATCTGGTTTGTATTCAGTGAGACAGGTGTCTAACCAAGAACGCTATAAACTAGAAATGCATAGTAAATTGATATACCAAACATTTAAGCTCACTTGGTACCAGAATTACTAATTGAGTCTTCTCACATTTTTACAGCATTTTTGCCCCTAGTGGCTCAGCAATAAGTTTGAGCACTTTATAATGCTAAAAATCAGATTTCTATCTGTGGTTGACACAGCCCAAGTAGCCCATTGTGTAGCTTTGTACTTAACAACAAACAAAAATTTTTTTAAACTTCTTATGCATTAACATGCTAGTGAGCCCATGACTTTGTTGGTATGGGATCTCTAATAACATATGAATCTCACAAAAAACACTAAGCAGAAATCCTTTGAAAACTACAGTTAATCCTAGTAATTACTGCTGGGATTTCCATTGTATTTTACATACAAAATGACTGATTTCACCCATGTTTTTTGTTGTTTTTTTACTCTGAGTGTTTTTCAGGTAAAAACATACATTATTCAACAAGATGTAGTATGTAAATCCCATTAATAGTAAATGATATATAAACAAGTTGGTAATTTAAGGGTTAGGGTGTAGACACAAGGCTCAGGTACAGGAATTTTTTAAAGCCAGCAAATTTCATATCCATATGCTCCATCATCCTTGAGATATATTATATGTATATGTGTTATATAAATAGTGGTTCCAGGATAGCTCAGTGGAATGTTTGGGGGTTATTAATGTTAAAATTTAGAGTTTAATTATGGTGGTGAGCATGGCAGAGATAACACCCTGTGCAGTTTTGTGCTTAACAACAACAAAACAGACAAAAATTCATATTTTGTATTTACAAGTTACATAAAAGAAAAGAAAAATGCTGTGTAGCTTATCAGTAATAATACTTTCTGCTTTCAAAATTGTAAAAATTATATTAAAAGAATCATATTAATAGACATTGGCATGACAGACAAGCTGCATCTTACATTCATAAAGGAGTTGTCATAGCTTCTAAATGAGCAAGTAAATCTGCCAGTAACATGAAAACACTGTTAACTTAGTATATGATTTTTGCCATAACCTACATATTTTATGCTGACTGATCTCTATAAGATATTATTGGGATTATGACCAAAAACATTAACAGTGAGGGTAGCCAATTAATGATAATTTTAATCATTATAAATTTAAGTTTTCTTGTGTAGTGACTTATGATACTAAATATAAAAAAAAAGCAAAAAATACTCATTTGCTCCTAAGAGCTATACAGCTTACCAATACACAAACCTTAAATGTACTTATAAGCATTTGTGTATTTACAGTAAAACACATCTAACTACTAAATATAATTAACAATAGCACACTTTTAAGTAAAGTGTGAATAAGTAAAACAATAACAAACAAAACTGTGGCTGTACACAAAACTTGCACTCTTATTTCTACTGAAAGAACAAAAAATAAATGACACATGAAATGTTATTTCTTTCGACTTGGCTGAGTTCTGTGTATTTCCAAAGAAGGAAAAAAGGGCTCATGTCACTTAAACTTCACAGTTTACAGTAACAAAGACACAACAACTGGAAAGTGTTGTTTTGTATTATGTATAGTTCCAAACTTCACCAGTACTCCCATCATATCAAGCAATTCACAAAATGTTATTAGTCCCATTGGTAGAAATGGAGACGCAGGTTATCCAACTTTCGCATTTTACCAAGGAATCACCAAGTTATTTGAGGCTAGCTCTTCAATTTAATATATGCAGATGCCACAAGAAAAGATACTTAGTTCTTGGACAGATTTCCTGCTGTGTGAACAAAATTAATAATGGGAGTAGCTCAAACCAAGGTTGGACACATTCTATCCACATAGGACATGTAACAAAACACAGGTATTTGTGTTAGAAGTTTGAAAAATATTCCTGCACATATTCAAATATAATTATTTTAAATTATGTAAGGTTTAGAGCTGTAATACTTTTATACTACACTTTACTGACTGGGACCATGTTCTGTTTACTATAAACCCAACATAATCATTTAACATAACTATTGAAAATGTTAGTAAAACATCTAATAATTAACTTTTTGACACATCAGTTTCTAAATATGCCAGATATATTTATTCAAGATTCTTGCTGAAAATATTTTGCACAATTGCAAATGTGACACAGCTGAAATTCAACTCTTTATATACATCTGTATTTAGGCTATGCAGTTTGATTTTTTATCTTAATCAAATTGTTATATGCTTATTTATTTTATTGTAAACTGTCTCACTTTGATTTTATTTTGTAGTATCTTGTTTTTCTTCTTAATAAGGAATAAAATTATGGTAATTTTCTATGTTTCTTGCTTGTGTCAAATTATCAAAAAAGGAATTGAGTTGGTCATGAATAACTTAAGTAACTTTTTTAATAATTATGATTTTTAGTTGGATACCTCAGGTCTTTAGTAGAACCCGAACATGACAGACTGGATTCACTGTAACTCCTGCTATAATCTTCCTAGAAGTGGCAAAAACTTTTCTCTGACGAATTGTGGGCACATTTATTGCAGTGACTGTCTTTCCAGATGTATGTAAATATTTTTGAGTAAAAACAAAAGTAAGATGATGCAATGTTAGCATAAATTATGTTATCAGTATAAGCTTAATAAAAAGTTTCATGGGAAAAATTAATGGTAATTATATGTCTGTATAACATATTATGTATGTTTTGGGATATAAAGAGCAGAAAGGACACTTGATGTAGGGTCAGTATTTGCAGTTTCTAATTGTCTTGTTTGATGATCCAGTAACATACAGTAGTTTATTAAGTTGTCCTTTAGAAAGATATTTAAACAAATTTTAGCTAGAACATGTTAGAAATTAAAATAAAGGGGATGAAAACATATCATCTTTTCACAGTTTCATTTATATATTATTTCTATTTCATCCATGGTGAATTGTTGCAATTCCAATTACAGGTGTGAGAGACAGATGCATGATCTGTGGAAATTCTTGCAGATCTATTCTCCTTTCAACAGAGGTAAATTTTATTTTTATCTTTTTACATGCACTTTATTGTATAGCATTGTCAGGACTTGTTCAATTAACAAACAAGAGTATTTTATATCATGCTACTAATGAAAATTTAAATGCTTATATAGTATTGCTGTTCCACAAACCATTGAATACTGAATTAATTTTGTATGCTAGATGAATGAATGTAGTTGACAAATGTGAAATCACCAGCAGGAGAAAATAAAGTTAACATTAATTCAGAATTCCAATAACATATATCCCTTCAGATAAAATACATTGTTCTACCATATCAGTCAAGCATTATCAGGTTTTACGAGGTTAAAAAACAACAACGTTTAAATAATGGTATAAAATAGTAGCAAATAACAAGAGAGCAAACTACTTATTCTAAGTTGAAATAGTTATTAAAATAATATAAAGGATCACCTAAATACTTAGTAATTTTTGTGGTTCAATTCCTATTTTTTAAGTGTTTGTTTAGTTTTTACTAGTAATATTTTTCTTTGCATAATCAGATGGTTAGGGTGCTCAACTCACAATCTGTGGGTTGTGGATTCAAACCCCCATCCCAACAAATATTTGCCCTTTTAGCAGCAGTGGGGATGTTATAATGTAAAGGTCAATCCCACTATTCATTGGTAAAAGAGTAGCCCAAGTGTTGGCAGTGGGTGGTGTTGACTAGCTGCCTGCCCTCTAGTCTTTTACTGCTAAATTAGGGATGGCTAATGCAGGTGGCTCTCATGTAGCTTTGCTCAAAATTGAAAACAGACCAAACTGCATAATCATGAAATATGGTAGTGGTTCATAATAGGGATGGCAAGGGATTGCACAAAATCCTAATAGAACGTTTGGGCAAAAAGCATCCTAAACACTTAAGATTCAGTTCAAACAACACTTTAAAACCTTTACTATTGACTACTAAGGTTGTACACACATAAAATGCACAAAAATAGGCATGCATGTTAGACTTGCAAGGAAAAAAAATTGCTCAAAATGCCCCATTTGTAGTTTTTATTGTTATTATTCTCTTGCAACCCTACAACAAAAATGGCTTAGTATATTACACCCACTGCTTTTGTAGAGTACTAAGTAAGGTACTGCAAAGGATGTAGTGGAATTGAAAAGTCTATTTGTTTCTTCTGTATTTAACATAAGCTAATAAAACATCATAATTCTGGTATAAATGATGTTATCATCATACTGTTACGTCTCCGTTTTTTTAATTGATTTTCCGTAACTTCATTCCGACGAAACTTAAGCGACACAAGCCTTTACTTAATAAAACTGGTTTATTCTATCTATCTCTTCCCGCGTCACGTTGTCCCCTCTTATATATATCCGCCTACCCTATATCTAGTAAGAACTTGAACATTCGCCAAAGTACATGATAGTTGTAGAAGCGTTGCGTCATAGTAGTCATGTGACTCGCTGACGCAACACCTGCCCCTCCTTAATATTGTTCGTCCCGAACAATAACCACATATGATAAACCAATAAAAATTAACAATAACTTAATTAACTGTACAGAATTACAAACACAAAATTACAATTCGACAAAGTCTCTTAATTTTACGGGACGTATCTTCTTCCATACTGGTCTCCGTCTTGTTGGCTTCTGCTTCATGTGGGGTTCATCTGCTTCATCAGTAAATGGCCCATCATCGGTAACAGTCACATCAGTGGTAGTAACTTCACCAAGAGCTTCACCGTTTCCCTTCCTCAAAACTGAGTAGAGTTTTTTCTTCGATGGTGGCTTCGTCAGGTGGCACGTCTTCGGCAGCGTCATTTGTTCTGTTTTCCACTTCGTCCCAACTGAAATGTCCTGGACCTTGATAACGCCAAAGCCTGTTGGCATGCACCACTTTTGGCTT
>NW_013669845.1:39089-42290 GCF_000517525.1 Limulus polyphemus
TGAACATTCGCCAAAGTACATGATAGTTCTAGAAGCGTTGCATCATAGTAGTCGTGTGACTCGCTGACGCAACAATACCATGAAGTTAGCTTTCTTACAAATATCTGGTGTTCCTTTATAAAGCTTAAGTACATGGTGAAACAGGAATTACCAGCCAGTAATAGATGAACATTAGATGACTGTAACGTGTAGATACTTAATGCTTTGTACTTGATACAGTTGGTGTCTTAAGCCAACCCCTATATTATGTATGATGTGAAGGAGTAAAAAAAAAATCAATACACATAATATTAAATTTTATTACACACATTCATAGAATAATTACTTTAAAAGCTATGAAGGTTTATTTAAAGCAATGTTTTAGATGTTTATGTTTTATTTGAAAAGGCTTCTTACTGGAGGTTGTGTCTTAATCTAGGCTTATATTTGCCCATTGCTATGCATTATATATAGAGAATATAGTTACACAGAAACTATAAATGCATACTATATTCTCATGCAATCAAATGGTTAAATAGCCAATAGCTACTGCAAATTATCATGTACCATATCAGCTAGCTACTAGTTATATTAATACTAGGAATAAACAACCTTTTTTATTTAATAAAAACAACATTTTGGTGTAATAAGATCATTTATTTCTAGTATTAATATGTCTTCTGTACACCAATATGCACTACAGAAATTAAATAATGAGCTACTAGTTATGCTTATTATCATTACAATGTTTTAAGTTAGCTACCATATCAAGTAATTCTTTGTCCATAGGTGAGCATATAAAATAAAAAGCCAGCAAACAAGATAAATAAAAAATTGGGAATTTAAAAACCTGCAAATAGGGATTCTAGAAAAAGTAAAGAAACAAGGCTGGAGATACTGCAGACATTATTTACTCAAACTACAAATCCCTATTTTGACTTCATCAAATGTAATTCTAGGTAAAAGCATGGAGCTAAAATAGGGGCTTGTAGTTTGAGTAAATAATGCCTACAGTATCTCCAGGCTTATTTCTTTACTTTTTTTATGATCTCTATTTGCAGGTTTGTAATATGGCAGATAATACTTGATCAGAAAACCACTTACATCAGATGTAAACAAGAAAACGTGGCTTCAGTGATGCTTAGAGTACAAACTGTGGACAGCAAATGGTTTGAATGATATTGTGTAGCTTGATGAGTAATTTTTATCCTATTCTTATACTGATGGTAGAGTTGGAATTTGGAGGAAAATTACAAGAAGCACTTGATCCAGCTTGTGCTGTTTCAGTAATAAAAATTTCTAAAAGTGGTGTAATAGTGTGTTCATCCCATATTTTTCATCTTTCACCTTTATGGAAAAGGACTCATCTAAGATTATAATGTAAGAAGTCATCTTGCTTTTATTGTCTGAAGTTTGTTTGAAGAGCCTGTCAGTGGCTTTAATAATCTTCCTTGACTAAAACAATCATCAGATATTAATTCAATTAATTATGTTTGAAATGTACGTAATTACTACACTTTCAACCATAATACTCTATGGACCTTTTTGAATCAACTACAGAACATAGTCCTCAACAAAAGGGCTACAGAAGATAAAGTACACTTTATTATAATGATTTGTAAGTGTTGGTTCAGTAGTTTGTTGCTGCAGAAGACATTGCATTATGGGTGGTAGATTTTTAGCACAAATATATTTGGTTCATGGTGAATGAACTCCCAGCTATTTGACAGTGCAGTGTTGCCATATGTAGATTAGTGACTTGAAAATTATCTCACCTCTTTCCAAAGAATATAACATTTTGAAGAAGAAATGTATATTGCTATACGTGGAGATAACAACTCAGTAGAGCATTTAGGACAGCAATAGAATCCAAAATCACATTCAAGCAGTACCCTCAACTACAGAGAGAAGGTAATGACAATGCTTCAACCCTAGAAGCTATTGCAATGAAATTGACATATCTTGTGATACTGTTAACAAATTAAGGAATAAGATTTGAAGTGGATAAAGGCTCACAAGCCTAAATTTCAGAAGTTTCTAACCACACCTCAAAACTCAATGACTGTATTTTCTGAAAAATATTGCTGAAGAAATTGGAGTCACAGCAATTCCATTCAACCACATACTTACTCAAATTTCATGATGTAGTTTCAAGACACTTTTATGATTTTAGTCTGCTCAAGCCTACTTTTGGAAGCCAACGTCTATTTACAGTGGAAGGTTTGTGAAAAGGTTGTTAGAATGTGAAGTCTAAGGCTGAACTGGTTATACTTCAAGGAAGCAATCTACACTGGATATTGTGGTGCATAATCATGATCATGGGACAGCACAGAACATGAAGTATCATACTTTTAAAGTTTGATTATCCTTCAGTACTAGCAAACTAGGTATTTTCTGCCATTTTGTGGAGCTTATGGAACAAATTGTTTTTAAGCATTGTTATGTATTAGAATTTTGAATAGTCTAAAGCCAAGTTAACTGATAATTTAAATTTTGTAGTTAAATTGTACTTTGGATTTACTATTTAAATATATGCTGATATATTAGTCATTTTACGATATTTGCCAACAAGATTGATACACACTGTCTTCATTTTTAACACAAATACGTTTTAATATACACAAAACAATACAATTTACAGTAACAATTATTACAAACAAAGATTTATAAACAAAAGTTTCACAAACTTACAAACAATATAAAATCTTCTTTCTAGTTTGGAACTCCCTTGATATCTTATCGAGTGGTTTACGGTGAGTGAATTAATTACGAGTTAATGTAAGTACGATTCGCTGAGAAGCTGGCTAACTTTGTCCTTGGCCACACATGCTAGGTTTTCCACCATTGAAGTTAGGTAATGTTTTCGTAAAAATACTAATGTCCAATGAGAATCTACTGGAGTTAAATAATTTGTAATGTAAAGGTTCCTAGTCAAATATCTGAAGTTTTCCGATTGATAAGCATCATAAAACTCACAGTTATAGCTTTCAAAGTTTATAGCACACTGATTATAGCGAACTACTAATAGACACTCTCCTTTTGGCATGGCTCGTTGATTGTATTTATAGGCATGGGAAGGTTTTCTAAAAAATTCAGATTACATAACAATACTGAGCTATAATTAAACATTTACTTATATAGATATATTGTTGATTACTACTCTCGAGAATCTTGTATAACTTTGGAGAATAGGCAGGAGTTTCGCAATACATATCTAACACT
>NW_013669845.1:42361-49130 GCF_000517525.1 Limulus polyphemus
AATCTAAACAGCGTTGATGTAAAAATAAATATATAATAATAAGTTTGTTACAAGCATAAAGCTACACAATGGGTTGTTTGTGCTCTGCTCATTGCAGGTTTTGCAATCCATTCTTAGGATTATAAGCCCTCAAACTTACAACTGAACCGCTGAGGAGCCCTATTATCTAAAGATTGCCCAAACTACTAATATTATGTTGTTGTTCTAATAAAATGTCTAGTCAACCCAACATTTTAAAATTTGCTTGTTGTATCTGATTTGATCTTACGTTTATTGTAAATTACACTTGAGCTTCAGTCTTATATTTCCTTTCATTTACCAAAATGATACAAGTGCTCCGAATTGTTATTCTGAGATGATACTTCATCTCTTCACTTAGAATAGCTTGATCCTGCCTATGAGATTTGCACGCCACTAGCCTTGAGCTAACTCCCACCTAAAAAGCACATAATTAACAGGAACTGTGCTAGTGCCTGATGACATCATCATGCAACAATAGCCCTCCTCCTAAGCACTTGTGCACGAAATAACTTTTTTATAAATTTTTATTTAGCAAAAAAACTTTTTTATGGTGTCTCCAACATTATGATTTCTCAAGTTATGGTAACTTCTGCTTCGTACCATGATAACAATAATGTTCCAAAGATGTGGAGCCATTGTTCAATGTGTTCTGGGTTCCTTCATGCACACTAGGCTTCCTCCTCCTGTTCATTTGGCTGACATTCCTTCTTCCTGATTTGATTATGATCACGATGATGATGATTTGACTGACTATTTTCCCCACCAGGATGTGCTATAGGCACAGCTTTATCTGTGGAGGAAAATTCTCACCCTTCTAATCTCTTTCTTGACATAATTTTGCAGGTATGTTTTTCTTTTTTCCATTTGGCTTTTGATTCCTCCTGTGCCTTGCTACATGAAACCCATATTCAGGATTACTTTTGTTTTTCCTCCTTCACTTGATATTAGACTCCGTGCAGAATCATTTCTCAAACAACTTCATACTCATGCTAACATGTTTCGTCTTCCTTTTGTCCAATTGACTTTTTGTTTTGGCTTGCAGCCATTCTTGATCTGCATTCTTCATTTCCCAGTCTTTGTAATTATTTTTTCCTGATTGGGAGAGTGGACTCCTTAACTTCTGTTTCCATTTTTGTGCCCAGTTTTCCTGCCTTTGTCTCTTTCTTACCACTGTTCTGTGTTACCTCTTGTCACAACACTTTTATGTCTGAGGCAATTTATCGTGCTTGAAAGGGTTTTCTAGAAAGTTTTATTCTCATCTTTTCACCTCATTGGCCTGTACTTCTTCTGATCTATCTCTCCATACTTGGTTCTTGGTTCCTCTGCTGTTGTGATGGGATGCTCTTCTGGCTAATGTATGTGGCTCTTATGTTTATCTTCATGATCTTCTTTGGGCTCCATTTCTTAACCCACTGAAGACCTGAACTTAGATGGCCCAGAATAAGTCCTTATTGTCTACTGTGGTTTCTCATCTTTCTTAACCTTGCTATTCTGTTTGTGTTTCTAGGCCTGGAGAATCCACGTCTTCTCTTTTTATTTCTGCTTCTTGGCCTTTTTCTACTTTCTGTCTTTTCACTTCTCGATATCAGGGCCATTGTTCATCTTGTTGGTGGCTACCCTGTCAGGTCTGGCCATATGTGGACCTGTCTGTCTTTCTTCACCAGCCTTTAGTCTCAATTTTCATCTGACAGGTTCTCACTACACCCTATCTCTCCACTTCACTTCCTCACTTTTCCCCTTTTTCTTTACTCTCCCCCCTCTGTTCCCCTTTTTATATTCAGTGCCTCGAGAATGTGATCTCAGATCTCACAGCCAAGAATGCCATTGAGAGTGTATATACTCTTACACCTGGTTATTACTCATTTTTTTGTGGTCGCTGAAATAACTGGAGACTGGAATCAGGGGACTCTAGAAATCAGTGGAAATCTGGGAACTTATCCATGTTTTCCCAATATATATATATATATATATATCATGGCAGTTATTTTGGTTTGATATCACACAATTGTGCAACAACCAGGGTCACTCAGAAACTGTTGGTTTCTCTTCAGCCCCACACGTGTTGATAGTGTTGACGAAAGTTTTGGAATTACTAAAAGCAGTCTTGGTGAGCCGATAGTTTGTTTGTGATTAGGGATAGTTAACTGGATGGGAATTCTGATTTCAGCGGTTCTTTTTGTCATTGAGCAAGTGGAAAAGCTCTCAAGAAAGTCGAAGGAAGAGGAACTTGCATTCTCATAGTGGCATGTTGAGGGTCGTCCGGAGCACGTGGAACACACGTGTGTTTGTTTATGCATGTGGTCATGACGTTGGATGGAGAGAGAGTATACTGTTCGATGACAGAGACACGAGCAGGGAGGTGCAGAGTGAAGTACGATCTGTTAAGATGGGATTAATACATACATGCTTAGACACCTTGAAATTTTTTGTATAGGTTAGCGGTTTTGATTATGATTGAAACTATAGTTTTGATAATGGTAAATCCTGATAGAACGGCCCTTCTCAGGAGTTTTCCCAATGCGAAGTCTCTCCTCTTTTTCAAGTGGAGCATAGGAGACCCTTGCCATTTACCAGTTCTTAGCCACTGGGGTGGTGGACCTTGGAATGTTCCTCACTGATTGTATACAGTAGGACAGTAGTGGAATTGTCTGTTTAGTTTGGATCACTCCTCAAACACCTAGTGTGCCCTTTTGCAGCAGGATAAGTTCATCACCCTGTCTCTGTCTGTCCAGTTGAGTCAAGGTCAGATACACACTGTATGATCTTATCATGCCCTAACCACACTACACTTATTGACTTGCTGACCACTTGTGTACAGGTGCTTGGTTAGTCATGCAAAAATTCCACCTGTTCCTGGGACAGTTGGGGCTCTTTTACCTTTCCCTCTCTTTCCTTCCAGGCCAACTAAGACAAGATTGGTCTCCCATCTTGTCTTGACCCTATGAAGCCCCTGCTATCTGGTGTCACACTCCATGAGCTTTCGCTTTGGGTGCTTTCTGAAGGAAACTCATCTGAGGTTAATGTTTGCACTGGTCCCTCCACCATTGCATTGTGGGATTCTAGCTTTTCTGGTGTGGATGCGAGGTATCATCTTAGAAGTTAACATTTTCCTTACCTGAAAATATATTTCAAATAGATACTTCCACATACCTTCCCACCTGTTCTCCCCACTTCTGTGCACTTTCTACTTGAAGTTATTTTGGGTTTTTTGTTTATCTAGCCATAAATTAGCCATTCATACTCATTTGCCATGCCCATCTGTTAGGTCCTCTCTTTCACAAATTGCCAGTAGTTCTCTCTGACGTTTTATACTATATTATTTATAGCCAATAGAAATCCAGAGTTTTAACCTAGTAAATTACATTGTTTTCAGTACAGGATATTGTTTATTTCATCTTCAGTTTCAAAGTTTTACTTGTGATGGTCAGATCGCCAAGCTTAAAGTAAGATTTTAAAGACTCTTATGCTATAGTTAAAAAGCCAGCTAAATTATGACAGTTATAGGACATTGTTTGCTTTGTGCCAGTTATTATTCTGCATTCTTGGATGCATTATTTAATTAAATAAATATTATTTAGTGCAGTAATATCGTTAATATGAATGAGTAGGCTAAGTTTTATCAACAGTCAACAGCAAAAAACAAGAGGATCCAGGTAAGTACTATATTTCTTGTTTTTCATGTGTATTCTTTATGTATTATTATAAAGTATGTAAAATATAAAAATTATAAACTTATTAAGTTGTATAAGGTTTAATTAGGTAAAATAATGAAAAATAGATAAAAATTCTTCATGAGGTATATCCTTGAGCATTTCATACATTATGTAATTCAATAAGGTAACGTGATCTCTGTTTTTGCTGAATGACTTACAACATGTGGCGGGATTATTAGTTAGATATGGTTCAAATGGCAGTAAAAGAATAAAATGAAGGATAAAAAAGATGTAAACTGTTACAAACCTTAAGCTATTTAGGATAAACAATTGTTATCTCCTGTTACAATATGTAGTCTTTTTATAAATAAAAATGGGAACTTTAGATATATTTCTTAATTTTTTATTGTTATTATGAGATTGGTCAAATCAACCAACTCTGTAAAGAGTTAGGGTAGAGTAAGTAGTAGAAAAAATAACAATTTTCTTCATTTGTAATTTTTTAGTTCACTCAATTGACTGTAGGCTAGGTTTAAAATGTAATTTGGTACAATGTTGTGGTATTTGAATATACCATGTGTTTATTTTTTTTTTCCTTTGTTGTTCTTGAAAGTTGATAATACCTGTTACCACATGGGGATGACATTGCTTAATATGACACATTGTGTAAAAATGTCAACAACAATGTCCTTCAACAGTTGTTCAGGTGATATTGTAATGGTCTAAAATGAACATGCCACTACAAGCAGGGCTCAACAACAAAAACACAATTTATTCACAATAACAACACTTGGAAATAAATTCAACCCAGTTAATAAAAAAATGCTTGGCCAGGATTTCATACCAGTATTAATGAATAATTTATCTTAAATATTAATAAATTAATAATAATGGAACCAGGAAAAAGAATCAGAAAAAACCTAATTCCAAAAACATATACAGCAATTACAATATTCAAACAATACCTTTCAATATCAATAAAAATATTGAGTGACAAACAGCAATAACTATACCCTTCAACAACTTATCTCATGACTCTCTCTCTTTCAGTGAAGGCAGGGTATTTATTCAAAGAGTAGGTCATGAGAGTACAATCTCATGTAATCATAAATTTACATACTCTTCTGTTACACTAATTGTATTTGTACATCACTGCTAGGGAAGCTGGTGTCAGTTTTATCATACAAATACCTGTGCTAGTCTTAGTGGAATTGGACTAGTATCACCACAGTTGCAGGATGGAGTAGAATGTGTGTGAATGTTTAAATTTTAACATTGAAATATTCACTAAGTAGGGAACTTTCATGAAAGGGTAAGCGTAATATATAGAAAATACTTTTAATTGTGGTTATTTTCTGTAAGAGTGGTTTGAAGTATTTTAATTCTTTCAAATTGATATGATTTATTGGGCAAAATTAGCAGTATATGAAATTCACAATCATAGCAAATATAAATTTATTGTACTCAGTGTTTTATTTGGTTGTGATAGAATATTTTTAATCATGTAGATTGAAATATTTAGTAAAACACAAAATTTTCTTAATATTTTCTTAAAATTATTTCTATACAAGGAGCAGTATAAGGTTCATGAAAATGCAGGCCATTAGCATAATGTGGGGGGGGGGGAGTAGTGGAAAATAACACCATAACTAGTACTAAATTTGTAAATGAGAGAAGGCTTCTAAAGAAAGACAAAAAAGTTTTCTTGAATCCTAATGATCAAAAGTGAAAGTTAGCATTACTAATTCAAGTCAGCATATATATGTGTGTGTGTAGGATCTGGGTTGAGAGTAAGCATGCTGTCCATTACCATAGGAATGGGAATAGAGTGCAGTATGGCTAAAAAAACGTACTGGTCAAGCAGAGACCCAATAAGTCCTGTGGGCAGAGCAGTTCATTGGTGCAAGGGCTACATGTTATATGAGCAATGAGAACATGAGCACAAATGAAACCTGTAGAAATATCTCTTGAACAAGGTGGTTTGTGTATTATTATTGTGTAAAATTATTTCTATACAAGGATCAGTATAAGGTTCATGAAAGTGCAGGCTGTAAGCATAATATGAGGGGGGGGGTAGTGGAAAGTAACACCATAACTAGTACTAAATTTGTAAATGAGAGAAAATTTCTAAAGAAAGACAGAAAGTTTTCTTGAATGCTAATGATCAAAAGTGAAGGTTAGCATTACTAATTCAAGTCAGCATATATGTGTGTGTAGGATCTGGGTTAACAGTAAACATGCTGTCTATTACCATAGGAATGGAAATAGATTGCAGCATGGCTAAAAAAAACATACTGGTCAAGCAGAGACCCGATAAGTCCTGTTGGCAGAGTAGTTTATTGGTGCTAGGGCTACATGTTCTATGAGCAATGAGAATATGAGCACAAATGAAACCTGTAGAAATATCTCTTGAACAAGGTGGTTTATGTATTACTCAGCCTTTTAAGGTAGTTTTTAGAGAAGAGTAATGTTTGTACCCAGGCATTTATGACCCATTTAAACCTACACACCTGGCTGACCTTTTGAGTGATTGTATTTCATTGACTTTGCATTTTCAAACCGAACCTTTGTTAATTAAGGTCAAGTTTTGGACCATTTTTGACTACTTTATTCTTGAATTAGCCAGTGATTGAAAACCCCTAATAGATGCTGGCATGGAAAGCCAGTTTGACAACCACAAATATGGTCATGAATATCTTTTTTATAAGGAGCGGGACTTCATCACCAACCCAAAGACTCTGGGGACTGGCCTGACCTGCAGTGTGTTAGAGCCTATGTATGAAGGTGTATTGCTGGATGCTGAATTGGATATTTGGCATTTAACCGAATCTATAGTCATGCATGCTATGAAGTTTCCAGGGACAGGCAGACACAGTTTGTGGTGGATCCAACTACAAAACACAAGACATTACTTGTTGGAGTAACCCTAGCTGTTCCAGAGACTGTGCCACACATCAACACCTCTGAACCAGTTGACCTATTCCTATATGTAGCTCAACTACTATAGCATCAGCATTTAACCCGATGACCACTGGCTACTAACTTTCTGAGTAGCCAATGCAAGACTTGCTATATTTCATTCCAACAATAAAACT